>NW_007256066.1:31424-44073 GCF_000164805.1 Carlito syrichta
CGCCTGGGCAGGCGAGACCTCATGTCTACAATAAGTCAAAAAATTAGCCAGGCGTGGTAGCGTGCGCCTGTAGTTCCAGTTACTTGGAAGGCTGAGGCGAAAGGATCGCCGGAGCTCAGCAGGTCGAGGCTGCGGTGGCCAGGAGTGTCCACTGCACTCCAGTCTGGGCGACAGAGTAAGATACCAACTCAAAAAATAAATTAAAAAATAATAATAATAATAAATAAATAAAATTTGAAACCTAACTTTCCCTAATTAACTTTGGAGGAAAGGAACTGCTATACTTCCCTGATGTTTTATAATGTACAATTAAATGTTATGTGTATGACTGAGTAGATCTAACCTGGATACCTTTGATTTTAAGTTTTCAAATAACTTTAAGAACTCTGTTCCTGATAGAGGACACATGTTAAATATTTTGGGTTTCTGGCACTCAGGTGAATTATCTCTGATTATTGAATCTTATTATCTTTGATTTCTCTAGAAATTTTTTACTTTAATTCTGTGACTATCAAGCTGGAGTTGTAAAGAAAAGTAGCAAGAGCTCAAATTATAAAATAATAGACCCCCAATCAAATTTAACAAGTCATGATTACCCTTTAAGCTATACGTTTTAGGGTCTTTGTTAAGATCTCAGAATTGTTGGGGCCATAAAACATACCTACTACATTAAGTGAGGATCTAGTGGCATAGACTGTCAAATATGGGCACCAGTTACAGTAAGTAATTTTACAGTGTTTATAAGGTAGAAAAATGAAATTTGCTTTCCACAAACAGCATTTAGAATTTAAAGCCTAAATGAACTAATGAACTTTGGACAAGAGGAAACAACACAAAAATGGCCTCTAGTCTTCCAGTTTTTGAAAGATCAAAATGTTTTTAATCTGATTATTTCCTTGAAAACACTCTCATGGCCATTAAAATCTCATTAATAAATCTAAAAATAGAGCTTGCAATTGCATGGATATGATGAGAGTGATGGAAACTATCCACAAAATGGTCATGAAAAATACTATGTTCACTGAGAGACTATGACTCAAATCCAGTTTGATCAGCTGCAGTAAGGGGCTGTCTTTCCCTTTTGGTGTAAGCATCAGGGACAAAACACTTTGCTATATAATAAGCTTTCATGATTTGAAAGAATGTTTTAAAAAAATCCATTCAACATGTGAATTTGGCTGATTTTAAGAATCAATTTTTCTTTGATTTTAAGCATGAATTTTTAATGCTTAGCCTCACTAATCATCAAAGAAATGCGAACCAAAACCACACTGAGCTATCACCTAACTCCAGTCGGGGGGCCATCACTAATAACTCAAAAAAACAACAGATGCTGGAGAGGATACAGAGAAAAGGGTATGCTTCTACACTGTTGATGGGAGTGAAACTAGTACAACCTCTGTGGAAAACAATGCGATAGATTTTAAAAGATCTTAAACTTGATCCTCTGTATGACCCAGCAATCCCCCTTCTGGGAATATACCTGGAGGAACTTAAATCATTCTATAAAAAAGTTACCTGAGCTTGCATGTTTATTGCAGCACTATTCACAATAGCAAAAGCATGGACCCAACCATGCTGCCCATTGAAAGTGGACTGGATAAGAAAAAAAAAGTGGTGTATATACATGATGGAATACTATGCAGCTATAAAGGACAAAATTATGGACTTCACAGCAACTTGAATGGATTTAGAGTCCATCATACTCAGTGATCTAACACAGAAAAAGAACTGAGTACCACATGTTCTCATAAGTGGTCCCTGACATTTATCATAATACATGAAAGAGATTGACAGTAGTGGGTCACTGCCAGGGAAGCGGGGGGGGACACATAACACCAATAAGGGTAGCTGATCCCAAACCAGGTAAAGTGAGAACTGTTGAGAGGCCCAAACTTCACCTGTGCGATGACCCCTTAGGTAGCTAACCCTAAATTGTACCCTACATCCTTAAAAATAAAAATAATTTAAAAAAAGAGGGGAAGAAAGGACCAAAAAGGGATAGAAAGAAAAAACATGCTATGAGAGGATCTAGTTGATACTGGGAATAGAGAGGGCATGTCAGACCCCTCTCCTGAAACGTGGATGGTAATTTATTTGTACACTTGTTTTCTTCACAGCATTGACCAGTTCTCCTAATACAAAACCTGGTTCTATTCATTAGTGTGTCATCAAAGTTTAGAATCATGGCTGGAATGTACTAGGTCTTCAGTTAAGTGTTTAATAACTCTTATGCGATACTAGAGGTAGGAAAGGTGATGCTGGACTGTAGGTGATGGGGTAAGTACAGTTTCTTGTGGATGTCACTTTGGACGCCTACCTAGTCTGTGCTGGTGATAAATGCTCACCTATAGAATAAGGTCTGCATAGACAGCAGTGGACTTTTAGATCACTTTCAATGGGTGGTTCTTGGATGAGAAAATGTGATGAATGGGTTTATGCCTTGGTGTAGAACATTTTCCTTGCGGGTTCTTTCTTTATAGTGTAGCTGAAAGGAATATAAAGATCAAATTATTATACCTATCTAATTAGTACTGCTGTCATTTTAGGAAGTTTATTCAGTTTTTAGATTATAGATATTTTTGGAGTTGTGCTACTTTGCTTGGGTGTTAGAGCCACTGGGAAATTATTTTGCTATAAAAATGTATTTTTGGCCTGGCACAGTGGCTCATGCCTGTAATCCTAGTGCTTCAATGACTTCGAGCCATTCTCCCATCTCAGCTTCCCAAGTGCTGGAATTCTAAGCATGAGCCACTGCACTTGACCCTGCCATTTAAATTCTAGCCTATAAGCTTTCTCTTTTCCTCAAGCTGTTCAATTTCTTGTTGGACAACTCCATCTTCATTTCCTACAATAAGCTCAAACTCACCAAAATCAAAATAGTATATCACATCTTCACCCAAAATTGTCTCTTTCTACCCTACATCTTGGTTAACCTATTATTCATCTAGTTGTTCAGGCTAGAAATCTTGTTCACCCTTATGATATTGGTGAGCTACTTATTGTTCACATTTCACCTTCTTAAATTTCACCTTCTCTGTAATTTGTTTCATAGCAAATGCAGGCAAAAAGCTAACCACTTTCTTTCCCCTTTCTGCAACCACCAAACATTGCTGTGCTTGACCCAAGTTGTGATCATTGTTTCCGTGTTTGCCCTGTTTCTGGGGGGGCAGGATCAGTATTATCCATCACTGAACCTCCAGTGCCTACACAGCCTCCATCATTAGTAGGCACTTGAGAAACATTTGCTGAATAGATTTTAATCTCAGCATTTAGAAGCAACTGTTGAGGTTAGTATGTTACAGGGAACTATTTGAGTAGATGACAGATATATTTTTATCCTTTTCATATTTATTGTAAAGAAATGGAAGAATTTATTTTAAAAACCCCTTTTTTCTGTAAACTTGATGTAGTGAGAACCCAAGGAAAATGTTATAGAAAACTTACAGTATTTTTTTTTTTTGAGTTGGAGTCTCACTCTGTCGTCCAGACTACAGTGCAGTGGCAGGCTCCCAGTCACCGCAGCCTTGACCTGCTGGGCTCCGGCAATCCTTCCACCTCCGCCTTCCAAGTAGCTGGAACTACAGGCCCGTGCTACCACTCCTGGGTAATTTTTTGATTTATTGTAGAGACGAGGTCTCGCCAAGTTGCCCAGGTGGGTCTCGAACCTGCGAGCTCAGGCAGTCCACTCACCTTGGCCTCCCAGAGCTCTGGGATTATAGGCTGAGCCACTGAACCTAGCCACTTCAGATATTCTTTATTCATTCTTTAAAAGCATGAGAAGAGTTTTAATGAGATCTTTTTGTGTAATATGCCAGCAAGTCTAGACCATCACTCCTTGTTGAATGTACGTGACTGACTCAAAACATATATGAGATTACTTGTGATAAATGCCTACTTAATTAGACATGACTTTAAAAAAAATCTTTAATAACTTAAATTTTCCTATTATAAAGAATGCCTTTGTAGTGTTGAAAATTTAGAAAATATGACTATCAAAAGAGGACATTTAAAGGTATTTATAATTTCACCAAAAGGACTGTTAACATTTTGATGTCTTTTTCCACCCTTTCTACGTATAGAACATATATAGAGATTATGCTTCATGGGAACCATCTGACCTAATACGTATTGCATTTGCATAGTTTTACAAATTCTTCTATAACATTTTTATCAGTTTCTTAGTATTCAGTTATGTGAACAAATCTTTGTTGATGGAGCTTTGCTTTTTTTTTGCTTTATAATAATGCTACAATGAATATCAGTATTGTTAAAATTTAAAAATGATTAGTCAATTTTTTTTTTTTTTTGAGTTGGAGTCTCACTCTGTCGTCCAGACTGGAGTGCAGTGGCTGCTCCCGACCACCGCAGCCTCGACCTGCTGGGCTCCGGCGTTGCTTCCGTCTCAGCCTTCCAAGTAGCTGGAACTACAGGCACGCGCTACCACGCCCAGCTATTTTTTGATTTATTGTAGAGATGAGGTTTTGCCAAGTTGCCCAGGCGGGTCACGAACCCGCAGGCTCAGGCAATCCATTCACCTCAGCCTCCCAAAGCGCAAGATTACAGGCTGAGCCACTGAGCTGGGCTTAGTCAAATGTTTTATTATATTATTTGTTATGTACATGTGAATGAATTCAGAGGTGATTGATATAAAAGCTGATTAGCAAGCTGACTGAAGAGAAGGGCATTATGATCGCTGTTAGATGAAGTCTCCCAGGAAAACTTACTCTGAAAATAAGTTTCTGGGTCATGACAAAGCTGGGTGAACTTTTGTCAGACTGCTGAATCTTCTGCTAGACCCATCTGTGCATTTGTAAAATTCAGTTTCATCAAGACTCCTGCTAAGTCAGTTTAACAAGAACCTCCCATTCTTAATATCTGATCAGGTTCTTCTTCTTCCACCATCCCCCAGGTGATGTCTGATCACCCTGGCTTGTCTTCAGCAAAAAACCAGTTAGGTTGGTTTGGTCAGAATCCCCCTTACCTCTGATGTTTCCTCTTAGTAATTTTTCCTCCACCCATCCCCATCTTGCTCTTTGGCTATAACTTCCCACTTGCACATGCTGTGTTTGGAGTAGAGCACAGTCTTTCTTCCCCTTTGGAAGACCCCATTGCAGTGGTCTCTCTAACTATCAAAATAGACCCAAATAAAGTATTCCTTACTAAGCTTTAATGAATATCATTGAGTAATTTTTTTCTGTAACAAAGCCTGTGTTTGGCTTCCCTCAGAGTTTATAAGAGCACTTTGAATGGGAAGTCAGTGAGCAAGGCCTTGGGCAAGCATTGGGACCAGGCCTTACTCTGTTTGGTTACTTGGTAGGGCTGTGATGAGGACCAGGTCTGGGCCTCTGGAGGGGGGGAATTCCTAAGGGAAGTAGGCTGCTTTTCATTTTCTGCTTCTGAGCTCACCCATTCTCAGATATAGTGGAAGCAGAACACTCCTGGAGGGTGAAATTATGCCCTCATAATTATGATTATGCAGCAGAACATGGAGGGCAGAAAAGTGCTTACATGCTTAGCTCATAGACCAGACAAACCAAGTATGTTAAGAGCTAGGCCAGACACATGACCAAATTTCAGGAATTTCCCTTCACCCTGGAGGATTCCCTTTGCTAATTTCCGATTTCCCGTGCCTTCTTCTTTCTTGTTTTATGAATTTCGGTGGGCCACATCCTCTAGTAGTTTCCTGAAAAATGATGTGTGGGAAGTAAATTTGTTTTCTTGTATGTCTAAAAATGTCTTTATTCTACTTCTCCTTTTTTTTTTTTTTGAGACAATGTCTCACTCTGTCACCCAGGCTGGAGTGCGCAGTGGCACAATCCCAGCTTACCACACCCTCGACCTCCTGGACTCATACAGTTGTTTTACCTCAGCCTCTGAGTGGCTGAGATTACGGTACACGTCACCATGCCTGAATAATTTTTATAATTTTTGTAGAGGCCTGGTCTCACTGTGTTGCCCAGGCTGGTTTCAAACCAAGCAAATTCAAGCAATCCTCCCTTCTCAGCCTCCCAAAATGCTGAGATTACAAGTATGAGCCCAGACTGGAGTGCAGTGGCACTCTCCCGGTCACCAGCCGCAGCCTTGACCTGTTGGGCTCTGGCGATCCTTCTGCCTCAGCCTTCCAAGTAACTGGAACTACAGGCACATGCTACCATCCCTGGCTAATTTTTTGATTTATTGTAGAGATGAGGTCTCTCCAAGTTGCCCAGGCCGGTCTTGAACCCGCGGGCTCAGGCAATCCACTCACCTCAGCCTCCCAAAGCACAGGATTATAGGCTGAGCCACCGAGCCTGGCTGACCTCTACTTTTGATAGACTGGTTAAGTAATTTTGGGTTGGAAATAAAATTTTCCTCTTGAACTTTTGTGGATTGTCTTTTAGCTGCTTATATTGTGGTGAAGAAATCAAAATCATCCTTATTCCTGTTCTTTTGTTTATTACCTGGTATTTATTCTTTTCTGGAAGCTTATAGAGTCTTCTTTGTCTCCAAAATGCTAAAATTTCATGATAATATGCCTTCATGGGTTCTCTTTTGTCTGTTGACCAGAAATTTTCCAGAATTGTTAGGCTTTCTTTGGGAATTTCAGTTCTGTAAAATTTTCTTGAATTATTTCTTCCCTCCCCAGAAGTTTGCTTTTTCTAAAACTTCCATCATTTGGGTATTCAACCTCCTGGACCAATTCTCTTAACTCTCTTATAGTTACCCTTTTTTCCCACTTCACAGTTTTATTTATTTATTTATTTATTTTTATTTTTTGAGTTGGAGTCTCACTCCATCGCCCAGACTGGAGTGCAGTGGCCGCTTCCGGCCACCACAGCCTTGACCCGCCGGGCTCCAGTGATCCTTCCGCCTCAGCCTTCCGAGTAGCCAGAATTACAGGCACGCGCTACTGTGCCTGGCTGATTTTTTAATTTTATTGTAGAGATGAGATCTCGCCAAGTTGCCCAGGCGGGTCTCGAACCCGCGGGCCCAGGCAATCTACTCACCTCAGCCTCCCAAAGTGCGGGATTACAGGCTGAGCCACCGAGCCCGGCTACAGCTTTATTTTTTAGGAGATATTTTCAACCTTATTTTTTAACTCTTCTATTGAAGTTTTGGTTTTTGTTCTCATTTTTAATTTCTAAAGTTCCTTTTCCTACAATTTTATTTTAGTTTTTAGAACAAAATAAAATTGTTCTTGTTTTTGTCTTTTTTATTATTTATTTTTTGAATCGGAGTCTCACTCTGTCGCCCAGACTGGAGTGCAGTGGCCGCTCCCGGCCACCGCAGCCTCGACCTGCTGGGCTCCGGCGATCCTTCCGCCTCAGCCTTCCAAGTAGCTGGAACTACAGGCGCGCCCTACCAAGCCCGGCTTGTTTTTGATCTCTTGTAGAGATGAGGTCTCGCCAAGTTGCCCAGGAAGGTCTCGAACCCACGGGCTCAGGCAATCCACTCACCTCAGCCTCCCAACGGCGCGGGATTACAGGCTGAGCCACCAAGCCCGGCTTGTTTTTGTCTTTTGTTATCTAGGGACATTCGCTTTTATTTTTTAACCTTTTCTTTGAATATTTTATTTTTTTCAGGTTACTCTTCTTCCTTGTTTGGCTTTGGTCTCTGTATTTCATGTTTAAGAGTGGGAAACTAGAAGGCTGATTGAAAACTGAGAAAGTGGGTGGGCCCTCACTCAAAAGTTCATTTGACTTGGCCATGTTCTGGGAGTCCTGGTGTCTTTCTTCTTGGAATATATTCTGCTTCAGGCAGTATAACTAGCTAGGTCTCCACCTGGTGGGGAAAGGCTGGTGTGCCAGCATTAGGAATGATGAATAGGGATAGAGGTTAGGGGTCCTGGTGTTCACTCTGTATAGGCTGCTCTGTTTTGAAACCACGCCTTCACCTCTGCCATCCACCTGCCAGCCTACAGCAGCCTACTCTCCTTATTTATTTAACCTGTCCACTACTGATGACATGAAGTTGATTCTAACATTTTCATTATTGCAAATAATACAGTCCTTATGAGCATGCTTATACAATATCTTGCGTAAATCTTTATGAAGTCTAGAGTCCTAGAAATAGAACTGACCAGACAAAGTAAATGGTGTACATGTATTTTTTTAAAAAAATTTATTTTAAAAGTTTTTGTGGGCTGGGCTTGGTGGCTCAGCCTGTAATCTCAGCACTTTGGGAGGCCGGGGTGAGTGGACTGCCTGAGCCCAAGGGTTCAAGACCCACCTGGGCAACTTGGCGAGACCTCATCTCTACAATAAATCAGAAATTAGCCGGGCGTGGTAGCGTGCGCCTGTATTTCCGGCTACTTGGAAGGTTGAGGCGGAAGGATCGCAGAGTCCAGCAGGTTGAGGCTGCAGTGGCTGGGAGCGGCCACTGCACTCCAGTCTGGGCAACAGAGTGAGACTCCAACTCAAAAAAAAGTTTTTGTGATGAAGTTCTTCCTGTGTTGCTTAGGCTGGTCTTGAACTCCTGGTCTCAAACAATCCTCCTGCCTCAGTCTTCCAAACAGGTGTGAACCACTGCTCTGGTTGTGTATGTGTGTTTTGAAGTTTTATTTGATATTGCCAAATAGTTGCTTCTCCCTCTGCGACATATGAAAGATTGCATGCATTTATATTCATCTTAACAGTTTATAGGAGTGCACATTTCCTTTCCATGCCAGTATTGAGTGTGCCTAATTTTTATTTTTGCTAGTTTGATGTACAAAAAAAAATCATTTGTGTTTGTTTATCAGTAAGAATGAAATTTGTATTTTTTCTGGTAATTTCTATTCAGAACACTTGACTATTTTGACATAAATGCTTGAAATTTGGTTGTAATCTTCTATATTTAATTTGGGGCTTGGTAGGAAAATATAAGAGAAAAAATAAATTCAAGTATAGTCACTCTAAGATCTTTATCTAGAATTTATTTTTTCTATTCAGAATTTTTTTAGCCAATTTTTAATGTATTAATTTATACTTCAGTCTTACAGTATTTCTATATGGTCATATTTTAACTTTGTCTAATTTTTAATGTAGTAATAACTATTTGCATAATACTATGTGTTTAACAGAATGTGTTCATATATATAATCTTACAACAGTACATGAGGTTGGTTGTGTTTTTGGAGATAAGGAAAGTAAGGCTTTGAAAAGTTAAGAAACTTTCCCAGAGGGTTTCGCTCTGTCAGCCAGTCTGGAATACAGTGACATGATCATAACCCACTGCAGCCTTGAACTCTTGGGCTCAAGTGATCCTCCCACCTCAGCCTCCTGAGTAACTGGGACCATAGGCTTACGCCATCTTACCTGGCTAGTTAAAAAACATTTTTTTTGTAGAGAATTCCTGGCTTCAAGTGATCCTGTCTCCTCTGCCTCCCACAGTGTTGGAATTACAGGTGTGAGCCACTGTACCCAGCCATTATGTCTGTCTTATTGGCTGCAAAATGAGGGTGATTATTTCCTTTTTTTTAAAATTTTGCATTAGCAGGTAATATCTAAAAGCTAACTATCTACTTAGATAATAGCAATTTTTTTTTAATGTAGAAATGAGCACTGAAGCAGAACAACAGCTTCTCCATCATGCCAGAAATGGCAACACTGAAGAAGTGAGGCATCTATTAGAAACCATGGGGAAGAATGACGTGATTGCTGATATTAATTGCAAAGGTAAGCTTTGAATGGATTTTTTAGCTTTCTCTTGAGACAGCACTATATCATTAATTTAACACTAACTTTTCTGAGCTGGCATGTAATAAATCTCTATCTCTTATCCTAGGAAGAACCCCACGAGATTGGGTGACAGTCTCTCCTAGTTCCCTCTAAGCCAGAGAAATTGAGATCCGTTCTTAAAATCGTTATGAATTCTAAACCTTACAAGCTACAAGAGTAACCCTAGCCCACAGGATGCATCCTGTGATAATGTTTTTCTTCTTGAAGGCATTACAGTTGACTCAGTGGTTTTGAGTGTTTTCCGTATGCCCAGCATGTAAGTAAGGCACCTTGGAGATAACTATGAAGAGAGACAAGGACCCTGCCCTCATTGAGATTCGTCTATTAGATTAATAGATGAGACTAGTCCACATTGAAAAATACACGCTGGGATATGAAAGTGGGGATGTCGTGAGGGTACTTGAAGGATTTGCTTCATGAAGGAAATGATCATAAGATAAAATGTGAAAGTGTATGTAGCAGTCAACCAGGTGAAGACAGAGAAGGGTTTATTTTTAGCTGGGTGGAGTGGCTCACGCCTATCATCCCAGCACTTTGGGAGGTTGAGGCAAGAGGATTGCCTGAGCCCATGGGTTTGAGACCAGCCTGGGCAATATGGCTAGACATCATCTCTACAATAAATAAAAAAATTAGCTGGGCATGGTGGCACACACTTGTAGTTCCAGCTACTTGGAAGGCTGAGGCGGAAGGATTGCCTGAGCCCAGCAGTCCAAGACGGCGGTGGCCATGAGTGCCACTGCATTCCAGCCTGGGTGACAGAATGAGATTCTTACTCAAAGAAAACAAAAGATAGAAAAGGATTCAAGGCAGAAGAAACAGTGGTGCCAGGGCCTGTGGTGAGAGACAGCATCTAGGTGCCTGGAGGGCGTGAGGGGGAATGAGGGATAAGGCCAGGGGGTTATGTAGCAGCTAAATCATGATGTGCATGTGTAGCAAGGTTGCAAGTATATTATAACTTTGCATCCAGATGTGCAGAGCAATAAAATGGATTCTCTAACATTGTTCTGGTATTTTAACAAGCCCTTTTACATTTTGGGAGGTGGTGGTGGAAGAGTAAATGTTTGTCTTCGGTACCTCAGTTTTAGTAGTAGCCCTTTTGATAAATGCTTGGTGTTCCGTTTCCCCCATGTTCTCTAAATTGTCATTTAAGTGTAATAGTGAGCCTTTCTGTGGGGTTTGTTCAAGTGTCCTGAAATCCATGACCTAGCTTTTGATTCTTCAGTGACCCTGTCTTTCTAGTGTTCCTTACGCATTTATAGCTGAAGTGAAACTCAGGTACAGAGTCAAACCCAGGTCTCTGTTTGTCATTTGATATAGGTAGGGCTCCTTGGCTGTTTCAGGAGACTCACCTTGGCTTCTGTTGGATTGTGTCACTCTAAGCCTCTATCACATCTTCATGTGGCACCTGGCTGAGACTTGCTGATTCAACTCAGCCATCCTCTTCTTGGAAAAGTGACATGTGGGAACTTAGTAACCCTAAGAGCCTAGAGCAGCTCTGGTTAGCCATTATGTCACCTTCCTTCAGACAATGTGGCACCTTGCAGATGGGTGCTAAGATAGGTGGTCTGCTGGAGTTCTTTTTAGGAACTGCTTGCCTGTTCTGTCCCCCCTCAATTTATCTTGATTTCTGGGCCACATGTCCCCTCTTTTTTTCTTTCACGATTCTTCTATCTTAGAAAGAGCAGCCTTCAGGTGGATAGTTGTATCCTTTTCCAGTTTCTTCCCCTGTGTCAGCACCAGGAAACCTCATGACTTCACCCTCAGTGGGGAAGGGATATTATATTTACAATAGGGCAAGATACTATGATCTGAGTTGCCTAGAAACTATGGTCTGGGGCCGGTAAAGAATTTTTTCCATCCTTCAACAAAAATTGACTCTTAATCTTTACCTCCGGATTCTATTTTGAATGCCAGAGCATTTGATAATCCTCAATGACCTTTTTCTGCCTACCTTTCCCATCTCTATGCGTGATTACCTCAGGCTAATTAGCAGAAAGTAATCCACTTGGAAATGTAAAATTTGCTAATTGTTTTTCAAAATTTCATCTCATTATTCCTGTCAATTAGACTTTATCTTAAGGGTAGTTTGAAGGGTTTATGTAGAGAATGACATAATCAGATGAAGTACAGTTCCCAGACCCAAGGGAATGGCAAGACTATATGTGGTGAGTGTTTTCATGTGGAAATTTCTTCCTGCCATTTCTTGGTTTTCTTTTTCTTCTTTCTTGTTTTTCCAAATCCTGAGAAACTGGGGGAATTGGTATAAGTACTATAATTCTCCTGTATGAATTAAAGCTAGCAATCAACATAGAGATGTTATTGGCTGGAAGGAGTTCACTGATATCAAGTGTAAAGTGAGAGAGAAACACTGACATGCAGAGTTGAAAGTGAAGGTCAGTATTTCTGCGGTCCAGAAAAGGAGGATCTAATTAGTTTTGCTTGTAGTTGGTGTTTTGTGTGTGCTTGGTCGTATCTGTTGTGAATTGAGTCGTTCTTGCAAATAAGATATGTTTGTATGCATAATGTGCTTTATGTAAGTTCTATAGGTGATGTTTCAAAAAATAATAAGTTTAGGAAGCAAAAGAAGTACTTAATACTAGCAGTCTCCACACGTGATGCTGTGTAGTGCTCTCACTTTGCTAGGAGGTCCAAATGTGCAGTTATTTGAATATTATCCAAGAATATTACCCAATATATTTTATTTGTGGAACACATTTTTTAAAAAAAGATATACAAAAGTAGTAAAGAATATAAAGACCGTTTGAAGTTTTTTTTAAAAATCGATATATTATTTATTTTTTTTTAGAAAGCAGGATTTAGCCGGGCTCGGTGGCTCAGCCTGTAATCCCTCGCCTTTGGGAGGCTGAGGTGAGTGGATTGCCTGAACCCGCGGGTTCGAGACCTGCCTGGGCAGCGAGACCTCATCTCTACAGTAAATCAAAAAATCA
>NW_007256066.1:44318-97758 GCF_000164805.1 Carlito syrichta
AAAAAAAAAAAAAAAAAAGAAAGCAGGATTTATTGAGAGGACAGAAAAACTCCCACAGTGGGAGGGGATCTGAAGGAGTTGCCTGATATATTTTATTTTAAAGAAGTAGGGTACAATTCAGAATTAGGTATACAAGTAGGCATCGTACAGATAAAGTTTGGGCCTCCCTTTGGTTGTTTGATTTAGGATCTTGGAAATTCCAGTTAAAAAAAAAAATCAAAATCCCATTTGGACACACTAGATGTGAGGAAACCAGTTCAAAAGCTGTTGTAGTGAGTTAGAGGAAACGTTGTAGGTTGGATGGGGGCAGAAGCGGTGGGTATGGAGAAAAGTAGGTATAATTAATATTTGGGAGGTGGAGTCAGTAGAGCTAATTGAGTATGAGGGTAAAAAGGAGATAGCAAGAAGGGTGCTGCTGATGTCCAATGAGGAACAAGGGGAATAATGGGACAGTCAACTGTGAAAACAAACGTAGGAGGGTCATTGGTGGTCTTGGTGTATGTTTGCATGTAGGATGGGAGATGAGTTCAACTTTGTGCTTTTCGAGCATGAGGTGCCCTTGTTCATCCCAGCCTCCGTGTCTAGTGGAGAGTTGGAAATGGAAATATGGATTTTTTTTTTTTTTTGAGTTGGCATCTCACTCTGTCACCCAGACTGGAGTGCAGTGGCATGCTCCCGGCCACCGCAGCCTCAACCTGCTGGGCTCCGGTGATCCTTCTGCCTCAGCCTTCCAAATAGCTGGAACTGCAGGCATGCACTACCATGCCCAGCTACTTTTTTTGATTTATTGTAGAGATGAGGTCTCGCCAAATTGCCCAGGTGGGTCTCGAAATCGTGGGCTCAGGCACTTCACTCGCCTCGGCCTCCCAAAGTGCTGGGATTACAGGCTGAGCCACCGAGCCCGGCGGAAATACGGATTTTGAAGCCTGTAGCATAGAAACAATTAAAGCAGTAGGAAAGGACCAGGAAATAACATTTTTGAAGTTGCCAAAAATGGACTAGTCAGAGAAAATAAAACTTCAGAGAATATGGGAAGGTAATGTCAGAGAAGTGAGAGGACCCACAAGGTGCAGGACTGTGGCAGCCAGGGAGAAGTGTGGCTGTGCTGTCTGGTGACGTTGTGAGGTTGCAGCTGAAAGTGCCCCTGGGACTTAGTGACAGCATTTATTGGTAAACATTGAAGACAGTTTTCATGATATAGTGGGAAATGAGCCTAGCCTGCAGTGGGTGGATAGTTGATAGAAGGAATGAGTTGGAAAGAGCTGGTGAGGATGGGAGGGCAGAGTGAAGAGGACAATAGCTGCAAGGATGCACAGACTCAGGGCGCATGGGCGCACTCAGAGTATGAGGACTCAGGGCGGGTTTCATCTGTGTTTGCTTGTTGGAAGGAAGAACCAAGAGTGTTCACTTGCTTCTTCACATTAGCAACTGAAGCAGAGATTGGAGAAAGAAAAGCAAGGAGGGCCTGAGGGCAGGAAAGGATGGAATCCAGGATCCAAGAAAAATAATCAGTCTAGACGTCGGGAGCCAGGGATGGCAGAGTGCATGTGGATATAGGCAGGATGGTCGATTGGGTGCCAGGAAGCCCAGGAGATTCTATGAAAGCTTCTGTTTTCCTGTGAAGCTGAAAGATAGCATTTGCTAAGGGAGAGTTGTCAGGTAAAAGCTTGAAAAGAATAGTGAAGGATTGAAATACCTGCTGTGGAATATAGGAGAGACACCTGGTTGGGGCCTTCTAAGAAGGGTCACCTAGCTGAAGTGTGGGATGCTGACTTTATGGTGCCGTAAATCCACAGGGCTCTGAGTTTTTTTTTTTTCTTCCATCATTAGTTAGCAAGCTAGGTGTGGTTATGGAGAAACTGGGTTAGTGTATTTATCAGACTTGGGGGTTTTTCTAGGCTGCTGTGACAAAGTTAGTGAGGCCAGGGTATCGATGAAGAAATGTTGAAGTGAGAAGTAAGGAATAGGCCCTGAATGTATTGAAGAAAGTGAAGATTGGGTGGGGGGTCATTTATATAAGAAAAGTGATTAGAAGGCCAGATACAGTGGCTTCCACCTATAATCCAAGCACTTAGGGAGTTTGAGGTGGGAGGATTGCTTGAAGCCAGGAGTTTGAGAACAGCCTGGGCAACATAGCGAGATGCCATCTCTACAAAAATATTTTTAAAAAACTAGCTGGATGAGGTGATGTGCACCTGTAGTACTAGCTATTCAGGATACTGAGGTAGGAGGATCACTTGAGCCCAGGAGTTTGGGGCTGCAGTGGGCTATGATTGTGCCACTGTACTCCAACCTGGATGGCAGAGAAGATCCTAGCTCTTGAAAAAAAATGATTAGAGAGCTAAGGGACTGACTGGAAAGTTGGGAGTGTGTGGAAAGGTGGCTTTCTGTGTGGGCTTTCTGAGCCCAGGGCTTCTGAAGGTGGGCTTTCTGAGCCCAGGGATGATGATGCACCCAGGCTGTGGCAGTGGATCCCTGACCTTGAACAGAGGCACAGTTTGTGACAAATGAGGAAAATTGAGAAACTAAGGGACCAGGGTACTGAATAGGCAGTTGACGCCCTTGGGATGGTGGCAGGGTTTCTGGCGAGGAGAAAGACTGTGCGACCCATGGTTGGTGAGTGGAGGCTCATATGACTTCTGTTAGTGAAGTACAATGGGGAGTGGGGCTGGGGAGCTCCTACTGAGGAATAAGTGGGAATCCTTATCAGGATCAGCTAGGTTTCACATAAGAACAGAAGGGAAGAGAGAGGTTCAGTGAAAGAGACTGAGGCCCTGGGATTTATTGACTGTGTAATCAGGGGTTTCACAGGGCACACACCTGAGAGGAAACAGACATAGGGATTTGGGTAAATGACTGACAGTCACAGGGACACTATTGGCAGTTGTGGTCCCCTGGGAGGTTGTTAGAGGCCTGTTGTGGGTAAGCTGAGATTGATGATGAAAGTTTCTGTTGGTTCAAAACCAGAATCCAGAAACAGAGGGCAATGCATCGTGTAAGTGAGGTACTACCATCCACATTTGCCATGAAACAGCATGTTTCTCTTGGGAACAGCATGCTCCTGGGCTGTGACAGATCCTTCAGGGTAGTGACCTCTGGGGTTTGATAGGGCTGTGTGCTCTGGATCTTGATTTGGAATTTTGGTAAGTTTTTGGAGCCATTTCAGCTCTAGATAGCACCCTATGTATTTTTTGCTAAATGAGATGATATAGTTTTAGTTTTTGCAATCTTCAATTATTTTTTTGAATTAGGATCTCACTCTGTTGCCCAGGCTGGAGTGCAGTGGCATGATCATGACTCACTGCAGCCCCGACCTTCTGGGTTCAGGCAGTCCTTGCTCCTCAGCCTCCAGAGTGCTGGGATTACAGGTGTATGCCACCACACCCAGCCAATTTTTTTTTGATTTTTTAGAGATGAGGTCTCGTTATGTTGCCTAGGATGGTCTCGAACTTCTGGGCTCAAGCTCTCCCGCCTCTACCTTCTAAAGTGCTAGATTACAGGCATGAGCCACTGTGCCCAGCCCAGTGTTCAATTGTTTTATACTTTTCTTCAACTCTGCTGCTAGGATCTGACATTTCATTGCTTTTACCTTTAGTTCTGGTCTAGTTGGACTCTGTATAACTCTGGTAACCCAATATCCTCATTAACTGAGGTTTTATCTGGAGTCAAAGACTCGACTTTCCAACACGATCTGTAGAGATAACAACTTTCCAAGTGCTACAGGAAATATTCTTTACTGGCTCCTTACACGGCCCAAGATTTCACAGTCACTGTGCACTTCTCTCGCCCCTCTATCCACACTCTGGATGTGGTACAGGTTATCAAAGAGAGTTGTTCATCATGAAAAGAGAACTATGTCTTTGCTCGATGATGGCAAGATGGTTAAACATTCAGAGCCTGAGAGCCAACAAGCCACTTAGAGATCATCTAGTTTTAATGTAACCTCTGCTATGTCTCCCTCACCCTTTTATGGCTGAGGACATTGAGTCAGAACGGTGGGATCAGATATGGGTCTTGTGAGTTCTTGCTCCCTACACCTGTTACACATCTTACAATGCCAGTCTCTTCCTTCTCGCTCAGCAATGCATTGTGAGGGAAAGCCACTGGCCAAGGTAGTGAAGTAGCTTGTTAGGGAGAAGTTAACTTTATTTTAAAATTACTCAAATATCATTTAAAAATACCTTATCTTTTTCCTTTTTTAGGAAGAAGTAAGTCTAATTTGGGCTGGACGCCTCTTCATCTGGCATGCTATTTTGGACATAGACAAGTGGTCCAGGATCTGTTGAAGGTCTATTTATGGTTTTAATTTTTTTAATGATGATAATAAATGTATAATGACTTCTTTAAAACAATATCTCATTACTAAAGACACCTAATTATTCTTTATGAAATTATGTGCATTAGGTTAGCCTGATTCATAGATTCTAATGTTAATCACTAGATTTTTATATTATTGGCTTTTTAAAATTGCAGAAATGGGGATATCTACTAATGAAGGTATAATTTCAGTTTTATGAATGTTGTAGTTGAAAAAAATAATAGAAGCACATGCTAAAGAATTTAAAAATAATGTCACAGTCTCTTAGTACTATACTTATTGAGAATTGAAACCTCATATTTCTTAATTCTTGGAATGATTTTTTACATATTGATACTTCCTAAATTGGGTTACATCTTACAATTCATCTGTACATTTAAATGGTGGCATCTTTCATTTCCTGAAAACTTACTAATTGAATAAGTGGAGGAAATATGGTATTTCATTCAGAGATAGTTCTCCTTTTTTCCAATATGACTGCTTCTAAAGTAGAGTGAGGTATATGAATTTTTAAAGAAAAGTGCCTTTTTACTTTTTGTTCCTCTACCTATTAGGTATATCTATCAGGAAATCTACTACTTCCGTTTTTTAAAAAAATTTTTTTTTAGGAGACAGATTCTTGCTATGTTGTCTAGTTGTCCAGGCTGGCCTTGAACTTCTGGGCTCAAGTGACCCTCCTGCCTTACCCTCCTGAGTAACTGGGACTACAGGCATGCACCATCGCATCTGGCTTTTACTTTTACTATGAATTGAATTTATTTTTAGTAGTGACAACCAAATAATATTAACAATTATTTTGATTTTGTAAGTCCTTAATATATTTTTAAGGAATTATTATTTTCACTTTTGTGTGTTTCTTGATATGTGGAAGATATTGAAAGTATTCCTTTTTACTAGGCTGGTGCAGAAGTGAATGTGTTAAATGACATGGGAGATACTCCACTTCATCGAGCTGCCTTTACAGGACGAAAGGTGAAAATCGTTCTGTGTTCCATGTTTGCAAGTAAGGTATTTGGAAGAGTAGTCGCCAGTGTTTTCTCTGTTATGACCATCTGACCAACTCCTGGAGAAAGCCACAAAAGAATGTATATTCCAAAACTTTGGGCCAAGAGGCTCCAAGATCTTAGAGTTGGAGAGTGGAGTCAAATATTACGATCATGTAGACCCCTCACTCTAGCATACCTGATATGTGATTGTTCAGTCTCTGCTTATATACTCCAAGGATGGGGAGCTTCTCATTATTCCTCCTTTAAAAATAGCTTTATTGAGGTATAATTTACATTGTGTAAAATTCACCTGTGATATTCTGAAATATATATTTGGTCTCCGACCCTGGTTCCTGGCATATAATTCCTAAAATCTGTAGAAATTCCACAGTGAAGTTTTTTTGTGAGCCCCCAGGTAGCTTTGGGATAGGGGCTGGTCACTGGAAAGACCAAGGCAGGATTAGAGGGCTGGGTCTTTATTCCCACCCCTACCCCAACCTTTGGGGAGTGGAGAGGGACTGAAGGTTATATTGATCACCTCAACATTATAATTTGGCATAATGTTGAGGTTCATCCATACATGTATAAGTAGTTTGATCCTTTTTATAGCAGAAAAATATTCCATTGTACGGATATGCCACATTTTAACTATTTACCATTTATTGAAGAGTTTATTTTCTCATTGTGTTGCCTTGATACCTTTGTTGAAAATCATTTGACCATACAAATACTCATTCTGTTCTCTTCCTTTGACCTAATATGTTTATCCTTATACCAATTTATTTCAGTAGTTTTGTAATTAAGTTTTGATATTGGGTGGTGTAAGTTCTGCAATTATGATCTTTTAAAAAATTATTTTGACTAGTCTCAGTTTTTTATATTTCTGTATACATTTCAGGATCATGTTGGTTTCTCTAAAAACACCTGTTGGAATTTTGATAGCGCTCTTGAATCTGTATGCCAATTTGGAAGAATTGCCTTTTTTTTTTTTTTTTTTTGAGTTATGGTCTCACTCTGTTGTCTAGGCTGCAGAGCAGTGGCATGTTCACAGCTCACCACAGGCTTGACCTCCTGGGTTCAGGTGATCCTTCCGCCTCAGCCTTCTGAGAAGCTGGGTCTACAGGCATGTGCCACCATACCTGGCTAATTTTTTATTTTTTGTAGAGATAAGGTCTCGCTATGTTTCCTAGGCTGATCTTGAACTCCTGGACTTAAGCAATCCTCCTGCCTTGGCTTCCCAAAGTGCTGGAATTATAGATGTGAGCCACCGCGCCAGGTCATCTTAACAATATTGAGTCTTCTGATCATGGACATGAAGTACTTTTTCATTTATTTAAATCTTCTTTAATTTCTCTCAGTAGTGTTTAGAAATTTGCAGTATACAGATCTTGTACTCCTTTTGTTAAATTTATTAACTGGCCTAACTTTAATCTGTAATTAGTCTGGCCAGCTGATGTCTTCTCAGTTAAAAAAAATTCATTGTTTAGCATCATTTTTTAGTGTTCACCACTGCATCCATGTAGCTTGGTGCTCAGTCCTCCAGTATTTGGGTAGTATTGAGCTCACTCAACCCTATGGACCGTCTATACTCAGCCTCTAGATCTGTGTGTAGGTTGAAAAGTGCTTTCAGAGTTTGGGCATTTCTTACTTCTGCCTCTGCTCTAACTTTCGGCAGGGTGATCTCTCCTTTCCCCTGCACATGTGGAGTTTCACAGCAGCTGGAGATGCTGGGACACATACTCCTCCTCCTCCAGTTCTTTCATTTTCAGGATCATCTGCTAAGTTTCAGGCTGTTTTGTCATTTGCCCTGTGTGGTAGACAGAATAATGTCCCTCCAAAGACGTCAATGCCCCAATCCCTGAATCCTATGAGTATGTTGGGTTAGATGGCAAAGGAAAATTTAAGTTGCAGATAGAATTGAGGTTACTAATCAACTGACTTAAGAAAATTACTTTTGATTATCTTCGTGGACCACAAGGATCCTTAGACATGTAAGAGGGAGACAGAAGAGTCAGTCAGAGGGAAATGTGCCTATGAGAGGGTTGTCAGAGAGATGTGGTATTTCTGGCATAGAAACTGGAGGAAGAGGACTGTGAGCAAGGTATGTGGACAACCTCCAGCAAGTAGACAAGCAAGGAAAAGAATTACCCCCCAGAGCCTCTGGAAGGGATGCAGTCCTGCAACATCTTGATTTTTCCTTGAGACCCACTTGGAACTTCTGAAATACAAAGCTGTAAGGTAATAAATTTGTGTTGTTTTAAGCAGCCAAGTTTGTGATCATTTGTTACAGCACCAATAGAAAGCTAATACACTCTAGTTGGAAAAACCAGCCTCACACTACCAGACATTGAGGTTTCTTATTTGTTTTCTGCTGAATTTGCTACTTTTACTGATAGTTCCTCTTGGCGTGGGTATTTGCATTTTGTTCCAAATCAAGTCACTTCCCTCTCACTGCCAGCCCTGCCCTGGTCAGACTCATCTGGGCATATGGGAGGGGTAATAGCCTGTGGCTAGAAGGCTGTAGACTTTTGATGTTCTTAAATGAAGTCTAGCATTTCCTGTTGAGTAATTGCCTCTCAGTTTGTTTGCCTTTAGTGGATATCCAGCACCACGAAATGACTAGTTTTAACAGTTTTGTCCAGTTGTTTACTTATTTTTCAGGATAATAGTTCTGTGATCCCTTATGCCATTATAGCCAAAAGTTGCCTCATCCCATTTCATGATAATTTTTTTGATTATTTAAATGGTCTGGTATAAATTAACTATGACAGAGTATATTTCTTGTTAATTCTGATTGTTTGACCATAGTCCAAAATCCCTAGGGGTTATAAAGTAACCCCTAGAAGGTTATTGTTCATTTATTGAGTTAAAGAAGAATGAATTTGTTATTATATCACTACACACTTTTCATTATTCTGATGACTAGTTTTAATTAATTTTATCTGAGTTATCATGAATCAATCCTGTTAAGTATGTACTAAGTGGGTTTGAATGAGTACATTTCACACCACTCCTGTCTATTTGTTCATAGGTTGACACTTGTGAACTAAATATGGTGTCTTACTAATGCTGAACAAATACTGTTTGTTGTAAAAGATACCTTTTATTATAAGCAATTACAAGGTAATGGATTAATTTGCTATGATTGACTTTGTGGGGTTTCAAAAGTGAGCTGCAAATGGTTTGGTTTGCTTGACTGCATGAACTACTTGCTGTTTGCTTTTATAGTCTTATACTTCTCATTCTTTTCTTTTCTTTTTTTTTTTCTGAGTTGGAGTCTCACTCTGTCGCCCAGACTGGAGTGCAGTGGCCGCTCCCGACCACTGCAGCCTCGACCCACTGCGCTCCGGCGATCCTTCTGCCTCAGACTTCTGAGTAGTCAGAACTACAGGCACGCGCTACCACGCCTGGCTGATTTGTTGGTTTATTGTAGAGATGAGGTCTCACCAAGTTGTCCAGGCGGGTCTTGAACCTGTGGGCTAAGGCAATCCACTCACCTCAGCCTCCCAAAGCACGGGATTACAGGCTGAGCCACCGAGCCCGGCTTTCATTCTTTTCTATGTACCTAGAAAAGTTCTATTATCATCTTTTTCCAGATAGGTGAGATCTACCCATTCAAATGTAACCCATACATTCTTTCCTAACTTCTTGTAACTGGAAGGAAGCTGTGGTTCCTGAGCACATTATAGCACTTTGATTTATCCTCTACCTTGTATTAGAGTTATTATTGTCTGTATCTTAACTTTTCTACTTAGTTGCATGACTCTTGCTCACAGAATTCAACACATCTCATTTTTGTGTCCTAGGACACAAGTCTTACTTCCCATCTCTATAATTACCAAGATCAAATCAGTTAATTTATCTATGATTGACTCTTTTCAAGAAAATAGCAGAAATGGCTAAATATGTACTTTGAACACATGGCACCATGATAAATTGGGTCTTAGTTTGATTTGAATACTAGCACATATACAGTAAGTTCTCATTTAACTTCTTTTGATAAGTTATTGGAAACTGCTTCTTTAAGCTAAACAACGTATAGGAAACCAATACTACCACAGATTTATTGATATAAGCAAGAGTTAAGTTCCTATGGCATATTTCTGGTCACAGAAGCGTCACTAAAGACCAGAACTCTTTTAATATTAAACATTGAAATGAATGTGAACTATACATACATTTAAGAAAGGTTAATACAAACAAATAATTATTTTCCCAATTATTCCAGTTCAGGTTCACAGGTGACTGGAGCCTATCCCAACAGCTCAGGGTGCAAGACAGAAACCAGTCCTGGAGAGGATGCTATTCCATGGCAGGGCCACTTACACATACCCCCACACTCACTCATCCTGGGACAGTTCAGACATGCCAGGATGCCTGATGTGTACTTCTTGGGATGTGGGAGGAAACTGGAGCACCTGGAAAAACTCATGCAGATGTGGAGAGAATGTCTACACTCCATACAGACAGTGGCCATGGCTGGGAATTGATTTTTTTTTTTCCTTATCAGCATTATAATGAAACGAGGGGTTATTTGAGGACTTGCTGTATTTTGTTATCTGTTAGATTAGAAAATAGCATTTAACTGAAGCATTAAACATTTAAAAATGTATATGCTCATATTTAAGCTTGATTGAATTATGTACAGAGTTTGATTTCTGACTGTTCTCATGAAAGGAATCAAATTATCTTGTTCTGATGAGATCTTTTACCATGAAGATAATTTCAAATATCTTATCCTGAGATTCTGTGATTTAATAAATAGAATGTTGAGTTGAAAGGGGATTTGGTTTATTATAAAACACTTTAAATTCTTATCCTCTGAAATATTTTTAAAATGCAGCTTCCAAAATTTTGAGACTTCTGGGATTTTCTTGGTACATTAGTGCCCCCTAGTGTTCATTGGTAAAAATTAGTACACCAGAATTTTAAAATGTTAAAATTTTTTGTTTATTTTTTAGATGCAGTTAGAATTCTGAGGTTTTTACACCTTTTAGAATCAGTTTAAAATAAGGATACAGCTTAGGTGTGATGACTCAGACCTGTAATTCCAGCACTTTGGGAAGCCAAGGTGAAAGGCTCATTTGAGCACAGAAGATCCATACCAGCCTGGGTAACACAGTGAGACCCTGTCTCTATAAAAATAAAAGTATTTTAAAAATGAAAGAAAAATAAGTTTAAATAAAAGGTGATACAATCAACACAGTCAATATTTGGATTGTGGCACTGACGTTAATTATTTTTTAGCAGAATTGGAGAATACATTTAAAACAAATGCTCCCTATGTTCTGTGCCTTAGAAATTATCTCTCTCTCACCTAGCATATAGAAGATATGCATAATCCTGGGGTTTACATAAGCCTACAGGATTCCCTTGGAAACCATTTCTCATGCCTATGTATTGAAAGCCTACTATGTGTCAGGCACTGCTCAGACAACTTGATATGTGTTGCTTTCTTTTATGGGAAATAACTGCCCTGAAATAGATGGTCAAAACATTGTGATTTACTGTATGGTGGGTTCTGTGGGAAGCTGAGACAGAGATTAGTGGGCAGCAGGCTTATGTAGGGCTTGTGGGATCACACCTGTGGAAAGGAGGAGAAGGAGGCGCGGGAGTGGGCAGAGACAAGCTGTGCTACAGTCTCAAGGGTTGCCTCAGCTGTGTGACCATGCAGGGAACCCTGCAGAAGAAATGAACCTTCTAAGCTGTCCTCATTTGGGGTAAGAGGCCTGGCCTTTGTCCCCTGTGACAGTCAGTCATGGATACAGGTTGCCTGGGAAGGGGGTGTGGCCTTGCACAGGTGACTCTCATCTGCTGGGACAATCTTTGAAGTAGCTTACAGCTAAATGCTGCTTCCTAGGTACTACCAGTATCTCTGGTAATAAGTCTTTTATTCTTTTTATTTTTTTTTTAAATTGAGTTGGAGTCTCACTCCGTCACCCAGACTGGAGTGCAATGGCCACTCCCGGTCACTGCAGCCTCGACCCACTCGGCTCCGGTGATCCTTCTGCCTCAGCCTTCCAGGTAGCTGGAACGACAGGCGCGTGCTACCACGCCCGGCTCATTTTTTGATTTATTGTAGAGATGTAGTCTTGCCAAGTTGCCCAGGCAGGTCTCAAACCTGCGGGCTCAGGCAATCCACTCACCTCGGCCTCCCAAAGTGCTGGGATTACAGGTTGAGCCACTGAGCCCGACCGAGTCTTTTATTCTTGAAGGGGGTTTTGGGTGGTGCATCATGGCTTCACCACAGCCTACCCTTTCTGCCACTCAGATCTACTTCCTGTTTCTGGGAGTAGCTCTGGAGTATTTAAAGTGTTTTTGCTGTATTTTATGAAATGTTTAAGTTGTTTGCAGTGTATTGGATAAAACCTAAGTTTGTATGTAAAATGTAAAACTCCATTTTGTGGCTTGTCTCCATGTGGCTAATTTGTTATTAAATTTCTGTGTGGCTGATGCAAAAATTTTAAAATTTTGCTCATGAACAACCCTCACAGCCCTGCACCCCACCCAGTGCTCTAATGGTTTCCCTCTTATCTAAGTATACTATATACCCCCTTATTGGAGTATACTGTGCCCCCTTAGCTGAGTATACTGTGTGTCCCCTTATCTAAGTATACTCTACATCAAACCCCAGAACATGTGTTTCATGTGTTTATCTCTGTAATGACTCAGTTTCCCAACTGCTTATACCTATAAAGACTCCTCGTAAATTTCATTCATCATTGACAGTCTGGGAGGCATGAGCCCCCTCTCGACCACCAGCTTTAATAAAGGACTTACTTATTAATTTGGCCTTTAATTGGGCTGGTTATCTGACTTCTAGCAATTTGCGTATAACAGCTCCTTCAGGTTTCCAGTGGGTCTTTCTTCTTTGGAGAAGCTTAGAAGAGGAAGGCTAGGGGAACTATATCTCTGTTGCAATAGTTGGTCTTCATGTCAAAATGGAATCATTTTCTCCCTGCTTTGCTGTCTATTCTAGATTATTTTCCTTGGCTAGCACACCTTTTGGTCTTCATGGCTTACTTGGTGGTGTGACTCAGGGCCTCATCCCTGGAGGTCTGAGCCCCTGGTTACCATGCCCTTCTTAGGCTAGGGTGGCTGCACTTGACCATTTACTGTCAAAACTGGACAAGAGAATACCAAGAGACACCTAAAGCTATCATTTACATGCCAGCCATGTTTTTCCATGTCCCCATTGTGTATTTGTTTTTCTTTCTGCTAATCAAGTTCAGTTACCTCTGTTAGGCTGGTGACTTTTCTTGCCTGCTGGTCCTTTGACACAAGGAGCCCAATGTTCAGGTAGCCTTTTGTGCCTCCTGGCATATGAATCAGAGCATTATTCATATTCCAATCAGAGTATTATTCCAATATATTCCAAACAGAACATTATTCATATTTCACCAAAGTGGAATAAGCTGCCGAACCTGCTGACACCAACTAGGCTTTATACTCCCTTCTCTGTTACAGGAAGAGCAAGATGCAGTAATTATTTATTTATTTATTTATTTATTGAGGTGGAGTCTCACTCTGTCGCACAAGCTGGAGTGCAGTGGCATACTCTTGGCCACCCCAGTGTCACCCTGCTGGGCTCTGGCGATCTTTCCGTCTCAGCTTTCCAAGTAGCGGGAACTTCAGGTGCACACTACCACGCCCCGCTAATTCTTTTTTTTTTTATTGAAGAGACGAGGTCTTGCCAAGTTGCCTGGACTGGTCTTGAACCCGCGGACTCAGGCAATCTACTAGTCTCAGCCTCCCAAAGTGCTGGGATTATAGGCCAAGATACCGAGCCCAGCCAATTTATTCTTTACTTTGGAGAAAATGTCCTAGTACTTCCCAGACCAGTGAACCCCTAAAAACTTGCTGACATGGCAAGTCCCCTGAATTCTTCCTAAGCTGTACCTCCTACCCTCTGGATCATGTATCTTACCAAGGCTTTCGACATTCTAGCCTCTTCTTGCTCCTCTGATTCTATTAGCATGATGTCATTGACAAAGGGGACCAGTGAGATGCTTGGCAGGATGCCCAGGTGATATAAGGCAAAACTGTAAATGTACATTCTTGTTCATGTAAATGCAAATGTATTTGATCTTTTTTTCCTGATAGGGACAGAAAAGAATGTGTTTGCCATATCAGTTGCTATATACCATGTACCTGAGGTGGTATTAACCTACCCTAGCATAGCTGCCACGTTTGGCAGAGTGGCTGTCACTGGGGCCACTGTCAGGTTGAGTTTGGCGAAGACTACTGTCATCCTTCATATTCCCTCAGGGTTTTGTAGTGACGTACTGAGGAATTAAATGGAAATGTGATAGGGACCATTGCTTCTGCATTTCCTTAGGCTTTTAATGACACTGATTTTGCCATTCTTCCCCAGATGGGTTATTGGTTTTGACTTGTCTTGGCTAGTGGCTGGCAAAGAGTAGTTTTAAGGGCTTCTATTTAGCTCGTTTACTACAGATCAAGGAGGCAATATGAGGGTTGTGCCAATAAATAGGTGTGTCTACTCCAATTTTACATTCAAGGCCTCCGTGTTTGACTACTAGGTGTATTTATGGACACAACCAGTGTGTGCACTATGAACCAAACCTGGTCCAGGGTGCCATTTATTATCTCGCTTCCATATGTGTCCCCTTTCTAACACAGGGACTCAAGAGACACTTTGGGTCTCTTGGCATCAGTGTCAACTTTGACCTTTTATCTAACTGTTTGTGGAATGTGTGGGTGTTCAGTTACTTGAGTAAATGACCATTGGTCCCTTTGGAATGGTCTGAGGGATTCATGACAGTGCATGTTTGCTTTGGTATTACAGAATCTTATAGGGTCTGACCTCTCCTTCAGTAAATACTTTTAAGTCCAAAGTTGACTCACGTTCAGAAACTGGACAAGGTATTGTGACTTTTATTGGAACGACGGTCTTCAGCTTCTGATCATTCCAAGTTGTCCTGGGATGGTTCATAACATCATGGAAGCAGAGATGGTCTTCATTAAGAGATATCAAGATAGCAGAATTGCCATGGAAGACAGACTTTTAAATGAGTGGGCATGCTAGATTGGATGAGTAAGACAGACCAGAAAACATACCAGGTAATTATATTGGCACAGAAGAGCCTAGAGGATGCATCATTTACCAAAGCAGAAAATTCACTGATGAGAAAGGCACCAGCATCACTGAGAAACTCACTAGCCATTTTCCCAGATGGTCTAGGGTGGCTGTGAAAATGCCATGATGGACCTCAATTCACTCATAGCAAGGGATGAGGTAGTGGGGGAAGGTGATTGAATCCCAAAGCAATAGAGGCCAGGAGGTGGCACTTAACTATCAGATGCTGTTATGGTAATAAGTGGCAGTTCAGAGTGGAAGATTTGGAGAACTGACCTGCAGAAGTTATAGAAACAGTTAATAGAACTTGATATTCTTTTTTTTTTTTTTTTTTTTGAGTTGGAGTCTCACTCTGTCACTCAGACTGGAGTGCAGTGGCTGCTCCTAGCCACTGCAGTCTCAACCTCTTGGGCTCCAGCGATCCTTCTGCCTCAGCCTTCCAAGTAGCTGAAACTATAGGCGCACACTATCACTCCTGGATAATTTTTGATTTATTGTAGAGATGAGGTCTCGCCAAGTTGCCCAGGCGGGTCTCGAACCCGTGGGCTCAGGCAATCCACTCACCTTAGCCTCCCAAAGTGCTGGGATTACGGGCTGAGCCACCGAGCCTGGCTAGAACTTGGTATTCTTAAGGACAAAATTAGCTGGACAGATGGTAGCAAATACTACTTTATCATCTTTTCCCTTTTTTACCTTTTCTTCCCCTAGATTGAGAGGCTACTGTCTCATACTAAACTCTTCAGTTAACTTATTACACAAATGTTATACCGATGTTGTCCTACAGCCATTGGACCCAGCTCTGTTCCTTCTTTTTCTCCTCTCCTTTTTCTCTTAGGGTTTGACTGAATTCTGTTGACCTGTCTTCAAGTGTACCGAGCTTTCCTCAGCGGTGCTCTGACATCTTCTGATGAGCCCATTGAAGGCATCCTTTATCTCAGTTAACTTTGATTAGTTGTTGCTGTGGATACTTCCAGTGCACCCCAGCCTTCACATTCCTTCAATTTCCAAATTCAGTATTGCCTCTGCATAAGGCACAGGCTGGTTTTCTGGAGGGTTTTTCTCCACATTTGTGTTTCACCCTCTGCTTTAGGTCTGTCTTGTGTGCCTTGTGCCTCAGAGCTTTCTCTCCACACACTTGCTTCTCCTCCACTAATAAACTGCTGTTAAGCCATAAGCGGTATTCATGCCTGTAATCTTAATACTTTGGGAGGATTGCTTGAGGCCAGGAGTTCGAGACCAGACTGAGCAACATAAGGAAACCCTGTTTCTGCAAAAAATTACAAAGTTATCTAGGCGTGGTGGTGCATGCCTGCAGTCCCAGCTACCTGGGCGACTGAGGTGGGAGTTTGAGGCTTGAGCCCTGGAGTTTGTCGCTATAGTGAGATTTGATTGTGCCACAGCATTTTAGCCCTGATGACTGAGAGAGATTGTCTCTTAGAAAAGAAAAAAAGAGGGAAGGAAAGGAAAAAAGGAAGTAAGGAAAGGAAGAAAGGAAGGAAAGAGAAAAAAAAGGCAACTGTTGCCTATTCTCAGTCCTTGCTAGTTTAGGGGTGTGGGTAAGGGACTGGCGGGGAAGTTCTCCATTGCCTGGGTTCAGCCTCCATCTTAGGCAGGCCTTGTGTCCCTGCCAAAGGGGCGACGAAGGGACGGAAGTCACCAAGGTGGTTCTTACCTGTGATCCTGCCCCTCCCTTAAGAGTAGTATGGGCTCTTGATTGTTTCCAGCCCCTCCCCCAGGGGTAAAGCACTTTTCTCTTTCTCCTCCTCTCTGTAAGAAAGACTCTTTTCCTGTACCCTGAGCGTGAGAGGATTTGCTGCCCTGAAGTGGTTGTATTTCTCAGGGGAGGAGGGATTGGGTGGGTTTCACATCTTTTCTGCAGCAGTGGTAGTTCCCCTCCTCCAGGCTGGGACTACTGAGCAGCGGGTTCTGTGGGCACCAGTCTTTCTCGTTAGCACCAGCTGGAGGTCCCTGGAGACCCTACAAGTGGCTCCTAGGGGTTTTATGCTGTCATGCTGACCTCCTCTCAGCCTGTAGCAATTTGCTACAAACTTGCGCCAAATTCTTTTATCTGCTTGTCTGGCAGGTCCCTCTTACCCCCATACCTGCCACAGGTGAGTGGTGCCTACCGGCTTTGGAGCACTTTTCTTAGATTTCGGTCTGGTTGGTTGCCCTGGGATCTCTGTTCTTGATGGGTTCTATCAATTATGATTTTGTGGATTATCTTTTTCTTTGTTATTAGAGTGGGAGTGAGGCTTTTTCCAGTTTTCTAAGTCTTAGGTAGAATGTGGAAGTCCCAATTAACATAAACATCAATAAGAGTACCTGTACGATGACCACTTTTATACCTAATCCTGAAGTGATTTTTTTTTTTTTTTGAGTCGGAGTTTCACTCTGTCTCCCAGGCTAGAGTGCAGTGGCATGCTCACGGCCACCGCAGCCTCAACCTGCTGGGCTCAGGCGATCCTTCCGCCTCAGCCTTCCAAGTAGCTGGAACTACAGGTGCACACTACCATGCCCATCTAATTTTTTTGTTTATCGAAGAGATGAAGGCTCGCCAAGTTGCCCAGGCTGGTCTCAAACCCGCAGTCTCAGGCAATCTTCTCACCTTCCTCTCCCAGAGTACTGGGATTATAGGCCACCGCACCTGGCTCACATCTTTTTTTTTTTCTTTTAACTTGTAGTAACATCAGATACACTGTTAGTTCTTAAGTGTATAGGTACCAGTGTCTCTGGAAGCTTTAAGACCTCTTTGTGAGTGGTCTCTTAAGAAGAAAGCTTGTGTGTGGGTATATGTGTGTTTACTTTAAAATTTTGAATAATATTGTTAGGCTTATACTAAAAAACTGGTAATCCCAATCCCATGCTGCCCATTCTGATTCACACTTCTCAGAGGCAAGCACTTTTAATATTTTTAACTGTTACTTCAGTCTTTTTTACTTTCATGTTTATAGATAACATACTTATATCACTAATTCTTGATAGTATGTTGGCCTATCTCTGCCCCAATTCCTGCCAAAACCACTTCACCATTCTCATTCTTTAATTTGTAACTGGATTTTGGTTAAATAAATATTGTGTTTACATTATTATGACTATGTTAGCTTGAGCTGTGTAAGGAACTTTTTTTCTTTTTTGTGTAACTCCTTATTTGTTCTGGAGTTAATAAGTGCTTGTGATTTCTTAATTAGTTTAGTTCTTTTTCTTGCCACATAATTTCAAAGTCTTCATCAGAACTCTAGGTTTCTTTTTGTTATCTTTTACTATAGACATGTTCATAATGTGATTATCCCTTCTCTCCCTATTTTCTGTGTGCTCTTGCTCTGCCTGGACTAGTTGGCCTCCAGAACTGTTCACATGGTTGTCTTTCAGGAGCTTACTTCTCAGTTCTTCTGAGAATTCTCTTCAATACTTTCTGATACTGGATTTCCTGTTTCCTGGGTCCCATTTTTCCCTCCATCTTGACTTATCTGTCATTTGGTGGCACACAGCCTTCAGAAGCTCCCTGAGAAAATTTGCATGGGAAATCAATTTTTTGAGACATACGAATTTTTGAGTCAAGACCAGGAATCTGAACAGCCCTGGACTGCACAACAGCAACACTAAATGCTAGGAAACAGTGACAATGCCAAATTGTCAAACACAAAGGCCGCATGGGAAATCTATATGTAGCCAAACTATCACTCAAAAACAAAGGTTGTGATAGTTTGGCTTATGTATAGATTTCTAGGTTGGAAATCACGTTTTTCCCCCAGAACTTTGGAGGTATTATCAAAATTCTGAAAAAAAACATGTTTTCTGTGTTTAGTGTTTTTGTTGAGAAGTCAAGGTCTATTCCGATTCCTGGTCTTGTGTATGTGACCTGATTATTGTTTAATTACTGGAAGTATATCAGTTAAAATTAGAATGACTGATAGTCTAAAATAATAGCAACCTACAACAAGATAGTTTGTTTCTCTTTCATGTAAAAGTCAAGGTAGGTAGTCTATGGCATATGGTAAAATACTTAAATACTTAGGATTCTTTTGTCTTGATGTTCTATGTGTGGCTTTGACCATATCATCAAGTATGGGAGCATCTCAGTTCCAGGAAGCAGTTTTGAGGAGGCACAAAAAAAGGGACAAAGAATATAAACAAACTACCTCTTCTAAAAGATTCCCGGAAGCTGTTATATGACACTTCTGCCTAATCCCATTGCTGTAGACGTCTCGGGACCATGCTTAGCTAAAGCATAGCTAAGAAATGGAGTCTTTTTTTTCTAGGTGGCCATATGCCCAGCTAAAAATACTGTTGGGTTGAGATGAAATCTTTCCTTCTCCCTTGGTGTCCTGGAATTTTTCTGTGTTTATCTTTAGACTTCTAAATTTGTGTATTAGGTTCAATTGCTGCATAACAAATCAAAACTTAATGGCTTAAATCAACACCCCTTTATTGTCTCACAGTTCTAGTCAGACTTAGCTGGATTCACTCTCAGGAGGGCCTCATAAGACTGAAATCAAGGCATCAGTGGAACTGTATTCTCATCTGGGGCTTGAGGGCCTCTTTTAAGCACATTTGGGTTGTTGGCAGAATTCACTGCAGTTGCAGGTCTGAAGTCCCTGGTCTTTTGCTGGGTATATCTCTCAGCTCTTATAGGCCACCTGCAGGGCTCGGTCACACGGTCCCTTCCATGAGCTCTCACATACTTCTGGTCTCTTTGCCAGGAAGAGTCCACTCCTTTTGAGGATGTACTTGGTTAGGTCCTGTCCACACAGGTTAATGTCCTTTTATTAAAGCTGACTGTGCCATGTAAACCTAATCAGGGAGATGGCTTCAGATTTATCTTCCAGCCTTTCTATTGAATTTTTCTGCTATTCTTTTAAGAATGCTTTATTTTTGTCTGGATTTTTAAAATAGCATTCAATTCTTGGTTAATGAAGAAATACCTCATTTCTGTGAGGATATTACAGTTCTTTTTAAGGTTTTCATCTACATTTTTATATCTTTCAGTGTTTTTTTTCCTTCTCTGTCTTGATCTTTGTCCTTTGTACTAGTCATATCTCAAATCTCAGGATGTAATTGGTTATCGCTTCATATTTAAGATTTACAGTTTTTAAAGCTTATACAAGTTCCATGAGCATGAGTAGAACTTACTGACTTGACTGTTGGGCTTCATCATTGAGTGAACTTTGTTGAATTTGTAGACTGTAGTATCTTCTTTACCTTTTCCAAGATCTTTTTATTTTTATTTTTTTGAGTCTGAGTCTCACTCTGTCTCCTAGGCTGGAGTGCAGTGGCATGCTCACAGCCACCGCAGCCTCTACCCGCTGGGCTCCGGCGATCCTTCTGCCTCAGCCTTCCAAGTAGCCGTAACTACAGGCGTGCACTACCACACCCAGCTAATTTTTGATTTGTTGTAGTGACAAGGTCTTGCCAAGTTGCCCAGATGGGTCTTGAACCCCAGGCTCAGGCAATCCACTTACCTTGGCCTCCCGAAGTGCTGGGATTGCAGTCTGAGCCGCTGAGCCCAGCCTCCAAGATTTTTAATAAATATTAGTACATATAAAACATATTTATAAACCTCTGTGTCTCTGGTTCCATATCATTAAAAATAAGTGTAATAATAATACCTACCTTGTATAATTTTTGTGAAGGTTTAAGTAAAAGTAAAACTCTTAGGACAGTGTCTGATGCAGAGTAAACATTAATTAAACATTAGATATTACTATGTATTTTTCCACTTATTTAGAAATAATTGTTTCAAGTCTTTAGTCTTAAATTCAGTTAGAACTTTGATCTTTCTCAAGAAAGAAATCATGCGTCATCTTTCAAGGGAATATACTTTTGTTGTTGATTTTATTCAATAAAAATTTGGGTTTCAGTGGATACTTTATTTTCTCAAGTCTAGGGAATTGTATTTTCACACATGTGAATATTGGATAATTAAAGTTCACCCTTCTAAGGAACCAGTTTTTAGAACATAACAAGCCAGACACGGTGGCTCATGCCTGTAATCCCAGCACTTTGGGAGGCGGAGGCAAGAGGATTGCCTGAGTCCAGGGGTTGGAGAACAGCCTGGGAAACTTGGTGAGACTTTGTCTCTACAATAAACCAAAAAATTAGCCAGGTGTGGTGGTGTGCTCCTGTGGTTTCACTACTTGGAAAGTGAGGTGGAAAAATCACCTGAGCCCATGGCTCTGGTGGCCGTGAATGTGCTACTGCACTCCAGCCGGGTGACAGAGTGAGACTGACTTTAAAAAAAAAAAAAAAGGAACCATTTTTGGTAGGGGAATTTTAAAATGTCTTGGGGCAACAGGCCGTTACCTTTCTGGCATCAGGGACCGGTTTCGTGGAAGACAATTTTTCCACAGACAGGTAGTGGGGGGAAGAGGAGGACCATCAGGCATTCGATTCTAATAAGGAATGTGCAACCTAGCGCTCTCAGCTGCACAGTTCACAATAGGGTTCAAGATCCTATGAGAATCTAATGCTGACACTGATTTGACAGGAGGTGTAACACTGCTCACCTCCTGCTGTGCAGCCAGCTTCCTTAATAGGTCAGATACCGGTACCTGTCCATAGCCTGTGAGTTGGGGAACCCTGGCATAATCCTGTCTTCTCGTTTACAGTATATCAACATAATGAAACCCAGAAAGGTGTTCTGACATTTCCTTGGAGTTGTATTAAAGTTGTACAACTCAGTATTTAAATTGTTTTCTTGAACCTCTGCTTACAGTCTCTAACAGTTCAGTAACCATACTTAGTAGAAATTGTTTATCCTTTCTAATTTTGATGAAACCTAATGCATTAAGAAATTGCTTTACAAGAAGTAGAACTTTTCATGTGGAGTTTCTGCTGAATGTAGATAATTTTATAGATTTTTTAAAAAGTCTTCTTTAAAAGTCAATATAAGAGGCCGGGTGCAGTGGCTCATACCTGTAATCCCAGCACTTTGGGACGCCAAGGCGAGAGGATTGCCTGAGTTCAGAAGTTCCAGACCAGCCTAGGCAACACAGCAACACCTCATCTCTACAATAAATAAAAAAATTGGCCAGGCATGGTGGTGTGTGCCTGAAGTCCCAGCTACTTGGAAGGTGGAAGCAAAAGGATCCCCTGAGCCCAGCAGGTCAAGGCTACAGTGGCCGTGATAGTGCCACTGCCTTCCAGCCTGGGTGAAAGAGTGAGACTCTGGCTTAGGGGGAAAAAAACATCAACACAAGAGGCTACATATTGCATGATTTTTTAATAGAAACGTCCAGAATAGGCAAATCCATAGAGACTGAAAGTAGATTAGTGGTTGCTAGGGGATTAGGGGAAGGGGAAATAAGGAGTGATTGTTAATGGATGTGAATGTTTTTTGGGGGGTGGGAGGGTGATGAAAATGTTTTAAAATTAGATAGTGGTGCACAACTCTGTGAATATACCAAAAACCACAGAATTGTGTACTTGTTAATTTATGGTATATGAGTGATATCTTAATAAAGCTGTTATTTTAAAAAAATCGATCTGGTCAGCTCGGTGGCTCAGCTTGTAATCCCAGCACTTTGGGAGGCTGAGGCGACTGAATTGCCTGAGCCCCCAGGTTTGAGACCAGCTTGGGCAATTTGGCAAGATCTCGTCTCTACAATAAAAAAAAAAAATTAGCCGGGTATGATGGTACAAGCCTGTGGTTCCAGCTACTTGGAAGGCTGAGGTGGAAGGATTATCTGAGCCCAGCATATTGACGCTGGGGTGGCCACGAGCATGCCACAGCTCTCCATTCTGGGCGACGGAGTGAGACTCTACCTCAAAAAAAAAAAAAAAATCGATCTGGGCGTGAGATTTTTTTCTAAGTGTTTCACCTGAGATGAATTGTATAAGGACAGCAACATAATGGTACAGTAAAGGAATGACTGACTTCACTGAGCAGGAAGTAGAGTCACGGCAGTATGGGGGCATGATTCCTGGATGTGTGAACTTTGCTCTTAGTGCAAACCGTGATTGTGTGCCACTAGTCCAAACCTACTGTGTGTGCCCATTTTGAAAAATGTTTGAACAGTATGCTCAAAACTAATACTTTACTCTTCTAACTTCTTAGTGGTTATTTGACAAATTAGAGTGCTGCTTTGGCCAGGGATATTTAAGCAAAACATCTTTACTCAGAAGTACATATTCAAAATAAATGGCCATTATTCTAGGTGCAGGAGGTATAGTAGTGAACAAAACAGACCAAATCTCTTCCTTCGTAGAGAAGGAACAAATACCAAATACAGAAAAGTAGAAGTGCGGTGAAAATTAATAAGGCAAGAGGATGAGCCTAGAGGATGAATGCCACTCTAGGTAGAGTGAATGAGGAAGGCTTCTCTGAGCAGATGCTTGTCTTGGCTCAGATTTTAAAAAAATATTAAAAAGTATATCCCCTTTGTCAACTTCCTTAGCATCTGGTTATTTTGACACTTTCTAGCCTGAGTCTTGGCTGTACTGGTTAACTGAATTTTTTTCAAAAGGTCATCAGTGGTTTACTAATTGTAAAGGTTGCTATTTTCTTCTTCTTATTTTTTATAGTTCCACTATAATGAGGATGATCACTTCTCTGGGGAGAGGCAACAGCACATTTATTTCTCTGGCTGCTTTTATGGTTTCTGTCTTTTCGTCCCTTACCTGTCATTATAGATGTTCTTCTGATTTTTTTTTTTTTTTTGAGTTGGAGTCTCACTTCGTTGCCCAGACTGGAGTGCAGTGGCCGCTCCCGGCCACCGCAGCCTCAACCTGCTGGATTCCAACGATCCTTCCACCTCAACCTTCCAAGTAGCTGGAACTACAGGCACGCGCTACCACCCCCGGCTAATTTTTAGATTTATTGTAGAGATGAGTTCTCGTCGAGTTGCCCAGGTGGGTCTCAAACACACAGGCTCAGGCAGTTCACTCACCTTGGCCTCCCAAAGCGCGGGATGACAGGCTGAGCCACTGAGCCCAGCTTGATTTTTTTTTTTTTTTAAGTTGGAGTTTCACTCTGATGTCCAGGCTGGAGTGCAGTAGCATGCTCATGGCCCACTGTAACCTCGACTTCCTGGGCTCAGGTGATGCCCCTGCCTCAGTTTTCTGAGTAGCTGGAACTACAGGCACGTGCTACAACACCTAGCTAATTTTTTTGATTTATTGTTTCCCAGGCTGGTCTCGAATCCATGGGCTCAGGTAATCCTCTTGCCTCGGCCTCCCAAAGTGCTGGAAGTACAGGTTTGAGCCACCTGTGCCCAGCTGATTTTTTTTTTTTTTAAGCCATAAGAAGCTTTCAACAAGCTAGTCTTCTCTTGTGGCTTCATTTTTTTATTTCTGGAGGTTATTTGGACATCTGTATTTTCACCTCTTCTCAAGGTACCCAACTTCATATAGGGTGTCCCCAGTCAGTATCCTGATCTTAGGTCTGATTTTGTCAGAGCTTTGTCCTTCTCAAATTTCTTCAGTATTCATTACCTAAGACTGTTTTCTAAGTACTTTAGTAAGTTAAGTGAATAATCAATAAAGAATGTGGAAAGATGCCTGAAGGTTCAGAGGAGAACAACATGCTCCGTTGATGAAAGGAGTATCCTGTGAGGGAAAAGTGATTGGAATTGGACTTGCTTAGAGCACCAGGGACGATTCAGGACTAGATGAAAAATTTCAGATCTTGAGGGACGATGAGAAAGATAACAACTAATTGTTTGGTATCTGTATAAAGTTTTAAAGCAGGATGGTCTTTAAATTTGAGCAAAGAGAAGCACAGTTAAATAAAACATTTGTTTTTTGAGAAAGCAGGATTTGAGAACACAGAAAAGCTCCCACAGTGGGAGGGGACCTGAGGGGGTTGCTCGTAAACAGGTTTTTTTTTTAAGCATAAGAGCAGTCATGTTACAACAGACTCTTGAAGAAAACTAAAGCCTCTTCTATCCACTGAGATATTAAAAATAGACATTGACCACTCACTTTTTGGGTGTTTACTGAAGCCCTGGGATGGAAATTCAACCACTAGTCTCTTGAGGTGCTTTTTGCTTGATTTTCTAATTCTGATTCTGTTTAACAACATTTTCTGATGATATTTCTTCTACCTGACAACTTGTATTTCTCACCTGGAAAGCTTCTTAAAGTACAAATTGCTAGGCCACACTCCAGGATTTTCCAAGTCAGTGAGTCTGAGATGAGGCCCAACTTGCATTTCTGCCAAGTTCATGGGTGACGCTGATGCTGCAGGTCTGGGGATTGCACTTTGAGAACCTCTGCTTTATTTTTATTTTTAAAAAGGTTTTCAGCTTTATTGAAGTATAATTGACAAATAGTATATATTCAAGATATACATGGGATGTTTTGATATACAGGTCCATTGTGTAATGATTACCACGGCCATTGACCATTTGAAATGAATACTACAATCATCAGACCATGTTGTTATTAAGGCCTCCTAGATGCTAATTTCTTTTTGTTTTGTTTTTTTTGAGTTGGAGTCTCACTCTGTTGCCTAGACTGGAGTGAAGTGGCACACTCCCAGCCACCGCAGCCTCAACCTGCTGTCCTCCGGAGATCCTTCTGCCTTAGCCTTCCAAGTAGCTGGAACTATAAGCGCAAGTTACCACGCCCAGCTAATTTTTTATTTATTGTAGAAACGAGGTCTCTCCTGTTGCCCAAGCTCAGGCAATCCACTTGCCTTGGCCTCCCAAAGTGCTGGGATTACAGGCTGAGCCACCCAGCCCGGCCCCAGATGCCAATTTGTATGGACAGTTCTAAATCTTAATTTTAGTATGGTATTTGGTACAGTAAAGATTATCTTTATTGTCTTGATTTATATTTTCACTAAACATTAGAAATATGTAGTCGGACACAAGCAAAGGGGAGGGAAGTGTTAAGTAAAATAGAGAACCTCTGCTTTAAGTCCTTACCCAGTGGTCAGGTGCCTTTCTAACTTGCAGATTTGCTATTGCTCCTCAGAAACTTTTCAATGAAGTCCTTTCATCCTTAGGAAAGCCTGAATTCCCTAAGAATGCATAACTCTTACTTCCCATTCTTCACTGATGGCCCTTTCCTCTCCCTATGCCCTATTTCCACACAATTGAAGTATATTTTCTTTCCTTAACAAAGGTAACCTCTCTGTACTCTGTACATACTGTTTGCTCTGCCTCTTCCCCACAGTTCTTTGGGGATTTTTTTATCCATCAGGTTCCAGGCTAGTGTTTTTTTTTTGTTTGTTTTTGAGTTGGAGTCTCACTCTGTCACCCAGGCTAGAGTGCAGTGGCATGCTCACGGCTACTGCAGCCTCAACCAACTGAGCTCAGGCAATCCTTCCTCCTTAGCCTCCACCATGCCTGGCTAGTTTTTTGATTATTGTAGAGATGAGATCTCGCCAAGTTACACAGGCTGATCTCAAGCTCATGGGCTCAGGCAATCTTACCTTGGCTTCCCAAAGTGCTGGGATTACAGGAGTGAGCTGAGCAGTTACAAAAATGATATAAAACCACTAGATGAGGGTATTAAGTAGGTTGAGAAATAACATTCCTTAATTTGAGTGTGCCATGTGGTAGCCATTATGAGTAATGCTGTTCTGAACATTCGTATACAAGTTTTTGTGTGGACATATGTTTTCATCTCTCTTGGGTATATACCTTGGAGTAGAATGACTTTGTCATCTGGTGACTCTATGTTTAGCATTTTGCAGACCGCCAAACTGTTTTCCAAAGGAGCTGTACCATTTTACATTCCAACTAGCATTGTATGAAGGTTCCCGTTTCTCCACATCCTTGCCAACACTTGTCCACCTTTTAAATTTTAGCTATCTTGTGGTTGTGAAATGGTATCTCATTTGGTTTTGGTTTGCATTTCCCTTATTATTAGTGATACTGAACATCTTTTCATGTACTTATTGGCTATTTGTATTATCTTCTTTGGAGAAATGTTTTTTCAAGTCCTTTGCCTGTTTTTTAATCCTGTTTTGTTATTGAGTTTTAGGAATTTTTTAAATATTCTGTATATGCTTATCAGATATATGATTTGCAGATATTTTCTGTCATTCTCTGAGTTTATTTTCACTCTTCTCCCCCATTCCGTTTTATCACAGGCATATTTGTGCCACCTGTTTACTTTCTTTTCTTTTTTAATTTTATTTTAAAGATATGTGGTACAGTTCAGGATTAGGTATACTAGTGGTCATCATGCAGGCAAAATTTGGGTCTCCCTTTGGTCCTCACTTTGCCTGGTTTGAGATCAGGTATCCTTCTTAATGTTATGTGTCCCCTCTACCCCGCCCCCCGCCCCGGCAGTTTCCGGCTGCTGCTGATCCCTTTCTTATAGTATTATGGTAAATGTTCAGGGTCTACTTATGAGTAAGAACATGTGGTACTTAGCTCTTTGTTTCTGTGGTAGATCGCTGAGTATTACGGATGCTAAATCCATTCAAGTTGCTGCAAAGTCCATGATTTTGTTGTTCTTTATGGCTGCATAATATTCCATCGTGTATATGTACCACATTTTTTTATCCAGTCCAGTTTTGATGGACATCGTGGTTGGTTCCATGTTTTTGCTATTGTAAATAGTGCTGTAATAAACATGCGTGTGCAGGTATCTTTTTTTTGTAGAGTGATTTAAGTTCCTCCAGGTATATTCCCCAAAGAGGGATTGCTGGGTTTCATGGAATGTCAATTTCTAGTACTTTTAGGAATTGCCACATTGTTTGCCATAGAGGTTGAACTAGTTTGCATTTCTACCAGCCGTGTAGAAGGGTTTCCTTTTCTCCGCATCCTCGCCAGCATCAGTTGTTTTTTGTTTTATTAATGATGACCATTCTTACTGGAGTTACGTGGCATCTCAGTGTATTTTCACTCTCTTGATGGGACTCCGATGTACAAAAGTTTTTAATATTGATAAAGTACAATTTATTTTTTTGCCTGTGCTTTTGGTGTCCAAGAAATTATTGCTAAATCCAGTCTCATGAAGCTTTCTTGCCACGTTTCTTCTAGTCTTTTTTTTTTTTTTTTTTTTGAGTTGGAGTCTCACTCTGTCGCCCAGACTGAGTGCAGTGGCCGATCCCGGGACCGGCCACTGCAGCCTCGACTTGCTGGGCTCCGGCGATCCTTCCTCCTCAGCCTTCCGAGTAGCCGGAATTACAGGCATGCGCTACCATGCCCGGCTGATTTTTTTATTTATTGTAGAGATGAGGTCTCGTTGCCCAGGCGGGTCTCGAACCCGCGGGCTCAGGCAGTCCACTCACCTCAACCTCCCAAAGGCACGGGATTACAGGCTGAGGCACGGAGCCCGGCTTAGTCTTTTTAATAGTGTTAGTTTTGATGTCTCTGCTCCATCTTGAGTTAGTTTTCATGTATAGTTTAAGGCAGGGGTCCCCAAACCCCAGACTATGGACCGGTGCCCATCTGTGGCCCGTTAGGAACTAGGCAACACAGCAGGAGGTGAGTGGTGGGAGAGATAAGTTCTGCCTTCTGTCAGATCAGCTGTGGTGTTAGATTCTCATAGGAGCGCAAACCCTTTGTGAACTATGCATGCGAAGAATCTAGGTTTTGAGCTCCTTATGAGAATCTAATGCCTGATGATCTGAGGTGGAGCTGAGGTGGTGATTAGCAGAGATGTTTGACTGCACATTTCTCCCTGCACCCGTCCATGGAAAAATTATCTTCCACGAAACCAGTCCCTAATGCCAATAATGTTAGGGCCTGCTGGCTTAAGGTACAGGTCCAACTTTATTCTCTTGAATGTGGATTTTCCTAGCACAATTTTTGAAGAGACTGTCCTTTCCCCATTGAATTGTCTTGACACTCTTCTCAAAAATCATTTGACCATATTTATGAACATTTATTTATGGGCTCTCTATTCTGTCCTATTAAACTACATGTCTGTTTTTGTGCTAGTACTAGATTGTTTTGATTATGGTAGCTCTGTAGTAAGTTTTGAAATTAGCATATGTGAGTCTCAAACTTTGTTCTTTTTTTTTTTTTAAAAAAATATTGTTTTGGCTATTTCAGTTTCCTTGAAATTCCATATGAATTTTTGGATGGGGTTTTATGTTTCTGTAAAAAACATAGTTGGGATTTGATAGGGATTGCATTGAGTTTGTTAATTGCTTTGGGTAGTATTCTCTTAACAATATTAAGTCTTTCTATCCACAATCACAGTATGTTTTCCAATTTATTTGTCTTCTTTAATTTGTTTAAGAAATTTTTTTTGGCCAGACTTGGTGGCTCAGCCTGTAATCCCAGCACTTTGGGAGGCCGAGGTGAGTGGATTGCCTGAGCCCAAGGGTTCAAGACCAGCCCAGGCAACTTGGTGAGACCTCATCTCTACAATAAATCAAAAAGTAGCTGGGTGTGGTAGTGCATGCCTGTGGTTCTGGCTACTTGGAAGGCTGAGGCAGACAGATTGCCAGAGGCCAGCAGGTTGACATTGAGGTGACTGTGAAGAAGCCACTGCACTCTAGCCTGGGCGACCAACTGAGACTCCAACTCAAAAAAAAAAAAAAATTTTTTTTTAGTGTACTTGTCTTTTGTCTTCATAGCTAAGCTTATTCAGAAGCATTTTATTCTTTTTGGTGCTATCATAAATAGAATTGTTTTCTTAATTTCTTTTCCAGATTGTTTATTGTTATCTTTTCCCTTTTTTTTGGAGTTGGAGTCTCATTCCCTCGCCCAGGGTGGAGTGCAGAGGCACGCTTGCAGCTACTCCAGTGTTGACCTGCTGGGTTCAGGCGATCCTTCTGCCTCAGTCTTCCAAGTAGCCAGAACTATAGGTGCATGCTACCATGCCCAGCTAAATTTTTGATTTATTGCAGAGATGAGGTCTCATCACCAAGTTGCCTAGACTTTTCTGGAACCCGTGGGCTCAGGCAATCCCCTCACCTAGGCCTTCCAAAACTTTTCCCATTTTTAAATTTGACTGTCCTTTTATTGAGTTGTAAAAGTTCTTTATATATTCTACATACGAGTCTCTTATCAGATAAATTATTTGTACATGTTTTTTATCATTCTGCGGGTTATTCTACTTTCTTTATTAATATAAAATATTTATATAAAGCATGAGAATGCTTCCCCCAAAATGTTGTCTTTAAAATGGTAGGAGATGTTAAAATATTTTATGAGAATTCACTTTATCAAAATATTGGGACTTTTAAAAAAAACATTTCCCTATTTTTAAAATATGGTGGTACATTTTATAGAATAACATTCAGCCATGAACAGTGTGTTTGTAAACACTATATAGTATGCTGGAAATATATATATTATGTGAAACTCATATCACATAAAATAACTGTGGTATATGAGTAAAATTATGCTTAAAAACTCAAATGTATGTATAGGGAAATATGTTCTACGTGCCACCCCAGTGTCAACCTGCTGGGCTCCGGCAATCCGTCTGCCTCAACCTTCCAAGTAGCACATGCTATTACTTATTAGTATTTACTTATTTACTTATTAGTATTTTTATCAGTGAAAAAAACCCAAGATCCTGCATTCAATTACTTTCCAATTGGCCTTGAGAACTAAAATCTTCCCACTTGTTCTATAGTTACAAAATGTCTTCTTGTCAGTCATTTCTAGGTCTGTATCTTAACTTGCTCCTACGTTTAAAATGAGCCCTCTTGTTGTCAGTTAACAAGCAAATCAACACATAACATCTATCAGGCACTGTTATGTGATTTTAGGGACATGTAGAATATAGATGTGCTTCCTGTTCACTCTGTCACCCAGCTTGGAGTGCAGTGGCACATTTAGAATGAGCCCTACATTTAAAATGAGCCCTCTCATTGTCAGTTAACAAGCAAATCAACACATAGCATCTATCAGGCACTGTTATGTGATTTTAGGGATATGTAGAACATATTAAATATGCTTCCTGTTCACTCTGTCACCCAGCTGAGTAGCTGGGACTACAGAGGCAGTCACCATAACCGGGGCTAGAGATTTGTAGAGACAAGGTCTCGCTGTGTTGTCTATGCTGGTTTTGTACTCCTGGAATCAAGTGATTCTTCCGTCTTGGCCTCCCAAAGTGCTGGGATTACAGGTGTAAGCCACTGTACCCAGCCTGATTTCTTAAATGATTAGAAAGAAATATACCAAAATGTTTATAGTGGTCATCTAGTGACTAAAATAATGAGTACATTGTTTTCTTTTACCTGTTTGTGGTTTTTTTTTTTTTTTATTTAGGCATTTTAAAATATAAGACTATTTAAAAATAATGTAGGAAATGTTATAGCTCAAAGAAGGATAAAACTCCAAGGACAATGTCATACAATTACAATTGATATTCAATGTACTGATACAGGATATCACTTCATATTTTACAGTCACTGTCAGTTTAGAAGTTAGAACAACACTGTGTTTTGGGCTCCCTTACTATAGGATTAAAAAACAAATACTGCCATTATTCCCTACCTGGCTGCAGTGCATCTTAGGATAATTAAACATTGAATTTCTAATATAATCTTCAATGTTAAAAATTCTTTTCTTCCGTTTCTGCTCTCTTGTTAAGTTGTATAACTGATCCAGTGATACTGGACTTACATATTACCAATTCATTTGAAGTTTCTTAAAGAGCAGTTAGCCACTTGGAGTAAATATAAATGATGTAGTTTATTCTCCATTGTTAAGTACAATCAGGAGATTGTCATTCTTATATAATGCTTAATTATACTGCTTCAATATAAACCATTTCTTCAATAGTGGTATATCCTATCAGTCTTTATCGCTTTAGAAAATAATGGTTTATTTTCTGTAAACATCAGGATTAATTTTTAAAAATCTAGATCTGTTGGAAAATTTTATTTCTTACTATGCTTAGGGGAATGATGTTAAATAAAGTATTTCCTACTAGAATTTAAATAATGGCTTTGTCTACTTACACATTTAATTTGATCACATGAATTATTTGGGTAAAACAACCAGCTATTATACTTTAAAAAATCAAATATAGAAGTTGGCTGGGCCAGGCTTGGTGGCTCAGCCTGTAATCCTAGCACTTTGGGAGGCTGAGATGAGTGGATTGTCTGGGCCTGTGGGTTCGAGACCAGCCCAGGCAACTTGGTGAGACCTTGTCTCTACAATAAAAGTAAAAAAATTAGCTGGGCACAGTAGCACGCACCTGTAGTTCCGGCTGCTTGGAAGGCTGAGGCAGAAGGATAGCCGGGGCCCAGCAGCTTCATGCTGGGGTGGATGTGAGCATGCCACTGCACTCCAACATAGACAACAGAGTGAGACTCTGACTCTTAAAAAAAAATAAAAAGTTGGCTGTGGGGCAACCCCCTAAGGTCCCCTCCTACTGTGGGAGCTTTTCTTTCCTCTCGATAAATCCTGCTTTCTCAAAAAAAAAAAAAAAAAAAAAAAAAAAAAAGTTGGCTGGGTATAATTGTAGATTTTCAATTGCTTAGGCAGTCGTTAAATATTATCACAATAAGTTAAATCACATATTATAGATATAACTGACTCTATTGTGAAAACTGGTAATTAATAATTTGGAAAAGGGCTTTAATGCAGTAAAGTCTTAGCTTAATAATAGCTAAAAATAATTTCTCTTTTTTTTAGGAGTTGGTAATGCATCTCTTAGAATATAATGCTGACACTACAGTTGTTAATGGGAGTGGGCAGACAGCAAAAGAAGTCACTCATGATGAAGAAATCCGAAGCATGCTTGAAGGTTTGTTTTATGGATCTTAGCATAAGCAGCATTTACTTTAATTATAGCTGAGGTCCAGAATATGACTAAAAATTGCTTCTGAGATACCAAAATAGAGGACTGAAGCCTATGCTCTAATGATAATTTCAACTGGGAGTCATTTATTGGCACAAAATTATCTACAAGAGCATTTCCTCACTTACAGTTTTGGAACTCTTTTTTTAATTATTTTTTTGAGTTGGAGTCTCACTCTGTCGCCCAGACTGGAGTGCAGTGACTGCTCCCGGCCACCGCAGCCTCGACCTGCTGGGCTCCGGCGATCCTTCCGCCTCAGCCTTCCAAGTAGCTGGAACTACAGGCGCGCTACCACCCCTGGCTAATTTTTTGATTTATTGTAGAGATGTGGTCTCGCCAAGTTGCCCAGGCAGGTCTCGAACCCGCAGGTTCAGGCAATCCATTCACCTCAGCCTCCCAAAGCGCGGGATTACAGGCTGAGCCACCAAGCCCAGCTTGAACTCTTAATTATACAAAATTATGGCAAGTTTTTTTAAAAATCTATTTTTAAAATACTAAATGAAAAGTAGAAAAATAGAGACGTGAAGGAATATGGCTGATAGGCCAATGAAGCATAATGAAGGGATGCAGAAGTGCAGGGCAGAGAAACTGTTAGCGGTATAGCTGTGGGGAGTCATTTGATTTGGGGAAGATAGCTTTGGCTGGCTCAGTTTTCCTGAGGACTTCATTGTAGTATAGCAGGCAACCATAATATCCTGATGGATCAACTTGATTGTTATGAACATCAAAGATTAAATTACATTTAAGAAGACATGAGTCTGCAATAATTCAGAGGAATTTCTATGAAATAGTTTAGAACGGCTGGGCTCAGTGACTCAGCCTGTAATCCTGGCACTTTGGGAGGCTGACGTGAGTGGATTGCCTGAGCCTGCGGGTTCGAGACCAGCCCTGGCAACTTGGTGAGACCTCATCTCTACAATAAATCACAAAAATTAGCTGGACGTAATAGCATGTGCCTGTAGTTCTGGTTACTTGGAAGGCTGTGGTGGACGGATCACCGGAACCCAGGAAGTTGACGCTGGGGTGGCTGTGAGTGTGCCATTGCACTCCAACCTGGGTGACAGAGTGAGACTCCAACTAAAAAAAAAAAAATGTTCAAAACTAAAACATCTCAATGCTTGCATTAGGAAGCCCTCATGCAATAGGAAAATTCTCTGAATGACCAGGGCTTTGGTATAATAATTTTCCAGTAACATTTCTAACATAGAGAAGAGAAGATCCTTAATTTCTACTTTATGAATAAAGATGTTGAATTAGAGTTGCAGTTTCACACATACCCTGTGTTTCTTTCCTTTGCAATTTAGAGAAGGGCAATACAGTTTTGTATTGAAAGGGTGTTGATTTCTTTCTTTTTTTTTCGTTTTTTTGAGTCAGGCCTGACTCTGTTGCCCAGACTGGAGTGCAGTGGTATGATCGAGGTTTACTGCAGCCTCAATCTCATGGACTCATGCAATCCTTCCGCCTCAGCCTCTGAGTAGCTGGGACTACAGGGGTGATTGCCATAACCGGGGCTAGAGTTTTTGTAGAGACAAGGTCTCGCTGTGTTGCCTATGCTGGTTTTATACTCCTGGGATCAAGTGATTCTCCCATCTTGGCCTCCCAAAGTGCTGGGATTACAGGTGTAAGCCACTGTACCTGGCCTGATTTCTTAATTTTACTTATTAGTATTTTTATCGGTGAACAAACCAAGATGCATTCAATACTTTCCAATTGGCCTTGAAAACTAAAATCTTCCCACTTGTTCTATAATTACAAAATGTCTTCTTGTTAGACGTTTCTAGGTCTGTATCGTAACTTGCTCCTACATTTAAAATGAGCCCTCTCATTGTCAGTTAACAAGCAAATCAACACATAACATCTATCAGGCACTGTTATGTGATTTTAGGAACATGTAGAACATATTAGATGTGCTTCCTGTTCTTTGTGATCCAGTTGGGAAGCTGAGATGTTGTCCTTGATCCTGCCCTATCATCATTTTAATTATGACAAGATGAGAATCCAGAACTGAGATTTTCCTGAAAGATTGAATGTTAGGTTTGTCTGACAAGTTGCTATTTAATAAGGACAGTTATAAAGGCATGCTCTAAGGCCCTTTCAAAACCCACAAGGACAATGACTTAGTTGATTTTACGGGTAAAATGATTTGTCAGCTAATATGGTTCTAGCCTGGGAAATAAAAGTAGAGACTTAATTGAATAATTCTGCTCTAATGAGATTACCTAAACCACATGTAATATCATTTGTGGATAGAGCGTTAAATGCATCATTGGCAGACTATAAGCATCAAGCAAGCCACTAAGACCATAGGTAAACCAGAAACCATGTCACAGGATAATGCACAAAGAAATGGGAAATGTTTTAACCCAGAAAGAAAGACATAGGTAAGCACAATGAAATCATACTCAAGTACCTGAAGAGGAGAGATGATCTTATTTGTGACAGAACCAAGGGCCAGTTGATGAGGTACCAGGGAGTTTATCTTTGGATCCATTGCATTGTAATAATGGATTGGATTGTCTTGAACGATGCAGTGAGTTTCCCATGATTCGAGGTATTCAGGGAGAGAGTAGACTACTACTTGGCAGGCACTGAGGCAATAAATTACAGCTCAGGCTGATAAATGCAGTCATAGTGATATGTACAGGAGGGATGGTACATCACTGTTCTCGAAGAGCTCACAGTCCAGTGGCCGTAGAACCAGTGAGAGGAAAGATGGAAGCTAGTGAATCCCAGCAACAAAAGAAGCCACCAGCAGTCTTGCAAAGACTTGGTTGTCTTCTGAGGGAGGGAGTCTGGGTGTGGAAGTAAAAATAAGAGAAAAGAAGATGCTATATGGTGGCATTAGTCATTTCTTAAAACAAAGTTAAACTAATTCTAGTATATGTTTTCCCTATTTAAATGCAGCAGCGTGCATATAGTATAGAGTGTAGTGCATAGAGTGTAGTGAGTAAAATACTTACACAATTCAGATTTCCAGTTGCTCTTTTTCTGCAAGTATGACTGGAGAAAAGTATGATTTGAGAAGAAGGTAGTGATGAGAGCATGGACTCTGGAAGTAGCCTACTCAAGTTCCAATCCCGGCTGTGCAACCTGGTTAAATTCCTTAAACTCTTGATGCCTCAATTCTTTTGTCTGTAAAAATCAAAATAATAACACACACTTTAGAGCAGTTCTAAAGATTTAATGAGTTAATATTTTTAAAGTACTTTGAATAGTGTTTGGCCCATAGTAAGTGCTATGGTATTTGTCAAAGAAATAAAAATAAAATTTGTATTGTTATGTGGAAATATATAAGTAATGTGATACAATTTATATAGTATGTACAGCTTCCTATCCACGCTATTTCTTATTGTTATGCTTCACATTCTAAGGTCCTGGAAGGTATGAACACCACTTGTCTACCTTTCTAAGGCTGCTATGTAATAGTATTTCAGAATGTTATTTGTGATGGGTATTATAGTGAGTAAAATACTTAAAGACCTCTGAATTGAGAACATATGCTTATCCAAACCAGCAAGAAATTGAACTCTGTAGTCTGAAATGTAAGTAAAACAAATAACAAAAAAGTTTAACTGCATTTGAATTACAGTTCAAAACATTTTGATTTTTCTCCCATGATCAATTTATTCTTTATGCTTTTGAAATGAATTTGTAATCAGATCTTGACTAGCAGTAGAGTAATATGTACTTTCCTTTTGCAGCTGTAGAAAGAACTCAACAAAGAAAGCTTGAAGAACTGCTTTTAGCAGCAGCAAGAGAAGGCAAAACAGCAGCACTCACAGCTCTGGTAACATTAAAAAGTCAAAAAGCATAATTTATTTACTTCACACTTCAGGAAAATTTTTACCCAATGTTAAGTTCATAACTTAGTTGAATTGTGGAAACAAAAAACACCAGAGTTCATAATAATAGAACAAAAGTCCTTTAATATCCAAAAATACTTAGCATGTTAATAGTCTAAGCAGGACACATTTATTTATTTATTTATATTTTTATTTTTTTGAGTTGGAGTCTCACTCTGTCGCCCAGACTGGAGTGCAGTGGCTGCTCTTGGCCACCGCAGCCTCAACCTGCTGGGCTCCGGCGATCCTTCCACCTCAGCCTTCCAAGTAGCTGGAACTACAGGCGCACTACCACCCCTGGCTAATTTTTTGATTTATTGTAGAGATGTGGTCTCGCCAAGTTGCCCGCGGGCTCAGGCAATCCACTCACCTCGAACCCGCAGGCTCAGGCAATCCACTCACCTCAGCCTCCCAAAGGCGCGGGATTACAGGCTGAGCCACCGAGCCTGGCTGCAGGACACATTTAAATGGTGATTTTTTTTTTCTGAATTTCTGATTGACATCTCCCCCACGGCCCCACCCCCCTAAACCTGACGGGTAAGAATCTGATTTTTCATGGTAAATAATTAATGTAAGAACTTTTTACATTTTTTTTCATAGTAAGCCAATTAAAAATGGATACATATAAGACCCTATAGGGGAATATGTTTTTCTAGCAATAATTACTGAGAAGTATGTTATACTTCTAGAAAGTAACATACAAAGAAGGGACAGTATTTTGGAATATTTATATCACATTAGACAGAAAGCTTTGCCCACTTTTTTCCCCTTTGGAGACCTACTTGCCAGTTTCCATTCCTGCATAGTCTCATTAAACATGAAACCCTAAATTTTATTCTGAATTCATGACTGAAGCATTGCCATTTGCTTTATAGTTATTTCAGCTCGTTTTGAAAAGGCCTCTTTGGTTTCTAAGTATAGTGCCTAAAACATTTTTAAAATTTTGTGAAGTGAAGACTATATAAAGAAGCTTCTAAAGCAATAAGTTGGAAACAACAGATTCAGTAGAACATTGACATTTACACATTTAACATTTATGGTTTTAACCCTTTTGAAGGACTGGCAGACTGATTTGTAATTTTGCTGTCACAAGTGTGAATTGCAAGGTGATAGGGGCAAGCAAATCTTTGTGAAATCTTAATGTCTTGGGTGGGCTGGTGGCGCTGGCACAGTGGGCGGTGTCTGTTGTCAGTGGAGAGTGGGACCGGATGCAGGCCTGAGGTCTCATGGCACCTGAGGACAAGCATGAGAGGGACAACACTGGCTGGTTTAGTGAGCAAGAGACTACTGACAGTCTAGATGCCAGGAAGCCTGGCTGTTCTTTAGCCTTTGCTGATACACCTTCCTATGGATTATGGGAGAAAGTCTTTCTTTGATTATATAATTCTGCATTGCTTTTCTTTAATTGTTAGCTCAACAGACCCAATCCTCCTGATGTTAACTGTTCGGATCAGTTAGGAAATACACCCTTGCATTGTGCAGCTTACCGGGCCCATAAACAATGTGCCTTAAAGCTTCTAAAAAGTGGAGCTGACCCTAATCTGAAGAACAAAAATGGTAAGCATGTTGGTGAAAACCGTTGTTGGTCATTTTGAAGCTATGAAAGGAAGTCGATGCTATATAAAATTGTTTTGTTTTCGTATTTAGCCTTTGTTAATCTGTGTGGTGTCTATTTAATTGTGAAGCCAAGGCATTCATACAAAAGAAAAAATCATGACTAAGATAGATCCTACCCTCAAGGGAAAGATAAGTACAGTTGATTTTTGTCAACTGCAATAGTTATATTCCATAAAATTGCTGCCAACATTGAATTAGGGTACACTGAATCATTGCTGCCAGGGGAAATGCAGGGTCAGGTTCATGAACTGGCCATTATGTAATCTTGCTTTATGGGCGTTTCTGTTTAAATATACCTTATTTAATATATATTGTTGATCCATTAACACTGAACTCATGGCCCACAACATCATAACTCACACCAGAGAACCTGGTCTAACATGTATTTTCTCCACGGGGTGTATCACAGTCTTCTCACTGTGGGACACTAGGCAGCACCTATATACCATGTGTGGGGGAAATTTTAAACAGTGAAATTAATAAAAAGCACAAAATGTGGGAAACGTGACACTAAGCAGACAATGACAAAAACGCTTGTGTACAGTGTGACAGTTTATAGTATGAAACAAGGCCAAGCATTACCTTGTTCTACTTCTGCCGGGAAAGTGAACTCTGGGCAACTCCAATTTTTCACTGTTCTCATCATGTTTGTGAATGACCGAGAGGCTACAACAAATACTGATTTGGGGGTTACAAATAAATTTTAGCAGTAAGCAAATTTGCAATTATGGAGTATACAAATAATGAGAATCTACTCTACATGCATGACAATATTAAAGACAGAATTGGATAACCAGAAGAGAAACTGCACAAGGTATCTTGAGTACTTAAAAGAGGAACATCCCAGTAGAGCCTTTCTGTATTACATTTTAGGATGTTCCCTGTTGCCTACTACCAGCCTGAATGAGGATTTGTCAGTGGTCCCATAGGACCCTGTGTTCACTTCCATCAGAGTCTGAATCACACTCCTTGGTATTTGTTGGCTGTTAGTTTTCTCCTGTGAGACTGAACTCCTAAGGGCAGGGCTCATACTTTACTGTCTAGTTTACCCAGTACCTAGAGTAATGCATAGTATATAACACCTTGGAAGGGTTGCATGTTTGTTGAAGGCTTGGAGTAATTAGAAATATTTTCATGAAGGAATAGATATTTGATGTAGATCCTGAAGTCCTAGTAGGATTTTAAAACATTGTGTATTTCTAAATACCTTTATATTCTCTTTTTAAATATAAATACAATATCACTGTTATCCAGTAAAGATTTTGATAAATAGGAATTTGGGAAAGGGTATTCTAAGAAGAGAGAAGACTATCAGAGAAGGCATTAAGGTGAAAAATGTAAGTCAAGTTTAGGTGAAATCCCCAGTTTGGCACATCAAAGGGCACACAAAGGGGAGCAGTACCAGATCATCCTAAAATGCAGGATGAACTTGTATCATGGCATGTCTTGAAATGCCAGGCTATTTCACCCCTTAATTTGAAAGGCCACAGGCGCCCTGAAAGAGAAATAAGTGAGCAATGGAGGAATGAGGTGTTTTAGAAAGATTAATTATTAGGGTAAGTTGTGAAAGGCCCATGACTAGAGGGAGGGACCAGTAAGGCCAATGAAATGGTCTTAGGAGGGAGGTGATTAGGACCTGAACCTAACTGACAGCAGTAGGAGAAGAAAGGAGAAAGAAAATTGATTAAAGAATCTCCTGCTTCTCCTTGACTGGCCCTTATGCTCTAGACTCTCACTGGCCATTAGAAATATAATGGGAGTCACATATAATTTTAAATTTTCTAGTAGTCACATTAAAAAAGTCAAAGCAAACAGGTGAAATTAAATTGAATGGATTTTATTTAAAGTAATATATCAAAAATACCATTTCAGCATATAATCAGTAAAAAAGAGTTCAGTGAGATCTTGTATTCTTTTCTGGGGGAAACCAAGTATTTGAAATTTGGTGTGTATTTTGTACTTAGAGTGCATCTCAATGTGGACTAGCCACAGTTCAGGTACTGAATAGTCATGTGATTAGAGTCTACCATATTAGACAGTGCAGTTCTAGATACATACCAAGTCGTTGGAGGCTCTTTGGTTACGTGTGCTGTCTTCACCTTACATATGCTATATTCTCTTTACCAGAAGTGGCCTTTTCTTGCTTTCCTGCTTGTCTATCTTGTAAGACTTAGTCTTATCTCAAGATCCAGCTCAAACTCTGTTTCCCCAGACCAGAAATTAACCCACATGTACATGGTCAATTAACTTTTGCCATAGGCAAAATGGGAAAGTCAATGGGAAAAGGATACATTTTTTCAGCAAGTGGTATTAGAAAAGTTGGATGACAATATGCAAAACAGTGACCTTTGTCCCTGACCTTACACCATAAAAATTAACTCTCAATAGATCACATAAATGAATATGAGTTAAAACTATAAAATTCTAGAAGAATATATAAGAAAAAATCTTAGTTACTTTGGGTTTGGCAAATATTTCTTTCTTTCTTTTTTTGAGTGGGAGTTTCACTCTGTCACCCAGGCAGGAGTACAGTGACACGCTCACGGCCACCGCAGCCTCGACCTGCTGGGCTTAGGCAATCCTTCCACTTTAGCGTTCCAAGTAGCCAGAACTACAGGCGCGCGCCACCACACTCGGCTTATTTTTTTATTTATTGTAGAGACAATCAATAAATCAAGTTGCCCAGGCTGATCTAGAGCTCCCAGGCTCAGGCAATCTTCTCACCTCAGCCAAGATTTCTTAACTATGATAGAAAGAGCATGAATGATCAAATATTGATAAATTGGACTTTGCCTAAATTATAAAGTTTTGCCCTTCAGTAGGCACTATTATGAAAATGCTAGCTATTGTATGGGAGAAAATATTGGCAAAATGTAGATACAACAATAGACTGGCATCTAGAGTATGTATAGAACCCTTATAACTCAACAGGAAGATATGCAACCCAATTTTTAAAAGGTTCAGACACTTCACCAAAGAGGATATACAGATGGCAGAAACAAAAGTATATGACTAAAGGCTTCACGTAGAGATATTAAACCTACATTAAAATTCATTCACAGGAATGCAAGGGGGTTTGTACTATGATGTTTATTTCATCTCTACTTAACATAGTGAAAAGTGGAGATAAGCCTAGCTGCTTAAATCAACTGTGGCTTATTCTTGCAGTAGCACTAAAATAGATAAAACTAGAGCTACATGTGTTGACATGGATAAATGAAAACATGGTAAATAAAGAAAGGAGGTTGCAGAATCATAGATATGGTATACTGTTACTTTTTTATTTTTTATTTAATTTAATTCATTTATTATAAAGATGTAGGGTACAATTCAGGGTTAGGTATATAAACATTGATCATGCAGGTACCCTTGTTGATGAGGTACGCCCCTCCATCCCCTAGTAGTCTTCCCCAACTGTCAATCTCACCCTCCCTTTCCCTGCCAATTACTTTCTTATACCATTATAATTGGTCAAGGTCATCTTATGAGTGAGAACATATGGAACTCATTTCTTTGTTTTTGTGATAAATCACTGAGTATGATCAACTCCAAATCCATCCAATTTGCTGCAAAGTCCATATATTTGTCCTTCTTTATGGCTGCACAATATTCCATTGTGTATATGTACCACCTTTTTTTTTTATCCAGTTCAGCTTTGATGGGCAACACGGTTGGTTCCATGTTTTTGCTATTGTGAATAGAGCTGCAACAAACATACATATGCAGGTGTCTTTTTTGTAGAATGATTTGAGTTCTTCTGGGTATATTACCAATAGGGGAATTGCTGGGTCATATGGAAGGTCAATTTCTGGGAGTTGGAACTGGCAGCCGATTCCTGATCAAAACCTGAAGTGCCCAGGCCATAAGAGATAAGACAGGCAAGTGGGACCTCATTGAACTGACGAGCTTCTGCAAAGCCAAAGAAATCATCAAGAGAGCAGGGAGACAACTCACAGAATGGGAAAAAATATTTGCCAACTGTATATCTGTCAAAGGCCTAACATCTAGGATCTACAAGGAACTTAAATGCACCGAAAGGAAAAAAACAAACAGCCTCTTTAAAAAGTGGGCAAAAGACATGAATAGACACTTCTCAAAAGAAGATATACGGGCGGCCAACAGACACATGAAAAAGTGCTCAGCCTCACTCATCATTAGAGAAATGCAAATCAAAACCACATTGAGATACCACCTAACTCCTGTAAGAATGGTCATCATTAATAAAACAAACAGCAACAGATACTGGCGAGGATGTGGAGAAAAAGGAACACTAATAAAACCTCTTTGGAAGACAGTGTGGTGATTTCTGAAGGAACTAGAAATTGACCTTCCATATACTGTTATTTTAATGTTAAAATCATATTTAACATTTAAAAACACTTTGTTTATGGATATATTGCTGTACAATAAAAGTAGAAAGATATGTATGGAAATGATAATTCTGATTTAAGAGTCAAATTACCTTTGAAAGTTAGTAGCGGCTTACAGAAAGATTTAACATTGAAAAGTAATCATCTAAAAGTAATGGAGAAAGGGTCCAGGAAAGGATTTCTCTAATTGTCTTTTAAACTATAGATCAATGGAAGCAACTACAGTACATAACTTAAACTGTATCTACTAATTACAAGTTAAGAACTAAGTTGTTTTCCTACCTGTGAATTAGGCAAGGATTCCTAAAAATACTGAAAGAGTTGCAAAACCAAAAATTGATGTTAAAGTGTAATTCCTACTCTGTTTACCAATTTGCCCAAGACTTGAATGGTTTTTCTGTGTGGGAGTTTCTAATGGTTTTTTCTTTAAAATTTAGATTCAAAAACATCCAAATGAAACAAGAAACACAGTTCCATACAAATGTCAATCTAGATGGAAATAAAACTTCCCTTGTAAACATTGAAAAGTTGATTATTGGTGTTCAAGTATACTTTTACTTTGTAGTGTATGTTATTAACCAAAGTTGAACATTCCCATTAAAACTGTTGAAGTGTTCTTGACAAAAGTAAAAATGACACCTTCTGAAAAAGTATAATTTAAAAAAATCGTAAGAGCAGTCTCTGCATTGTGGAAAGTTGTTTTTTTTTTTTTTGAAAGCAGGATTTATTGAGAGGACAGAAAAGCTCCCAAAGTAGGAGGGGACCCAAGGGGGTTGCCCGGAAAATTTTAAAAATAGGGAAAGAACACAGATTACCCAAACATAACCACTCTTACTTTGTCATCCTTCTACTCTATTTTTAAACCTATTTTAGAGTATTTTTTAAAATTTCAAACTAATGTTTGTTTGTAATTGAAATGAGGAAAACAAGGCACTAACAAAGTGTATAATCACCTATAACCTCTAATCCAAATATTTAGTTTTTAGTTGTTAATATTTTATGGTAAAATAGATTTTAAAAAAAGTTTTAAGTAACAGATACCAACACAAGAGTGTGTGTGTAAGCCAAAAAAAAAAGAAGAAAGATTATATATTATTCCTATATTAATAATAATACAGAGGTATCTCATGATATTCCGAAGCAGGAAATGGCATTAGGCATCTAATGGGATAGAGTCGGGAGCCAGAAAACAGGAACCAAGATGGCTGCTGCTTATCATATATGTGTGTCTCTCTGCTTGGCCTGACTGTGTTTTTTAGCCGACTAGCTTTTTTCTTTTTCAGTATACATAATGAAATATGACTGCCCCATGACTTCATTTAGTAGACCTCAATCTCTTAACCTCAGTTTTAAATTTCACTGGGAAATAGTCTGACAGTGCCCACTTGTATTAGGCATCTGTGCCTAATGTAGTCACTTGGGACTTCGGAGACAAGGCCATATGGTGCAAATACGGCTGCTAAGGCCTCTCCCTGGGAGTGTGGGGAGGGCAGTGCTTCTGGAACGGTGAATGGGTGTGAACTGGCAGACATCTCAAAAAGTGTGTACTCCTTTTAGTTTACAGGTTGTAAATGAAGTTGGCATATTAAAATATTACTTTTGATGAAACATCAGTTTTTTTTTCCATATCGTCCCCAGGAGCATGGTCTTCATGGCTTACCATCTGGATAGTACTTCATGTGGATAATTTATTTTCACCTCAAAGTCTAGTGACAAGAACAGTGGTTCTTTCTATATATGTTTTTAACAACTAAATTTTTCTAGTCTTTGTATGCTTTTTTGAAAAATGAGGATATTTAAACATTTTAATGCAATGTGTTAATCATCCTCTTTGATTTTTTTCCAAGACTTCTAAGCTTAGAGATTTGGTAAATGTTTGATTCTGTTTTCTCCTAGCTTATCCATAATCATATTCATTCATTCATTCATTCATTCATTCATTCATTCAGCAATGCTGAGCCTGTGTAGTGTGGTGCTGGCAACCCAACAGTGAATAAGACCTGACATCTTCACACTTTTGAGCTCTCATTCTGGTGGGAGGAGATAGAAAATAAATAAATACATATTTACTGTCAGGCAGTGAGTTGCAGAAAACTAAAAGCTCTGGAGTAGGAGAGCACGTGGCATATTTGAGGAAAAGGACGACTGCCAGAGTGCGTGGTGAGGAGTAGGTAGTGTTGGAAGAGGTGCCACCAACCCAGCCCTGCAGGGCCTTGCTGGCTGTGATCCAGAACTTGGTGGTGTGTATGTGGTGGGAGAGCTTTGAGCAGGAAAACGAATGTGAGAGAGAATCTGCGCTAGGATGTGAGCCTTATGTTGCTGATCATTTATCTTTATGCTTCTATCAAGCAGTCTTTCCTTTTCCATTGTTTTACCATGCTTTCTCAAACATTTTAATAATTTATTTCCTTTTTTGTATTTTCTACTCTCTTTCATGGTCTCATCTCTTTCTTTCTTTGCCAGTGTTGCACTTTTAATGATTAACTTTATAATGTTTTAATATCTGATATGGTTTCCTCTTACTCTTATTTTTAGAGGATTTTCTTTGACATTCTTTTTTTATTTTTTTATTTTTGAGTCAGAGTCTCACTGTGTTGCCCAGGCTGAAGTGCAGTGGCACACTCACAGCCACCCCAGTGTCAACCCACTGGGCTCCAACGATTCTTCCACCTCAGCCTTCCAAGTCCTTGGAACTACAGGCACATGCTACCACACCTGGCTAATTTTTTTGATATATTGTAGAGATGAGATCTCACCAGGTTGCCCAGGCAGGTCTCAAACCCCTGGCTCAGACAGTCCTCTCACCTTGGCCTCCCAAAGTGCTGGGATTACAGGCTTGAGTCACTGCGCCTGGCCTTCTTTGACATTTTTGTCCGTTCTTTCTTCCAGATGGCATTTAAAATAGGTTCTCTCTTGGGATTTAATTGGAATTGTATTCTATGTAAATTAATTTGAGGAGAATTGGCATCTTTATTGAGTTTTCTCATTAAGGAACAAATCTATGTCATGGTAAATTTTAAATATTGCATCAATCCTGTTTTTTACTTCATTTCATTGTGTTTGATGAGTGATATAGTACATTTTTTAAATGACTGATTCTGGAGCCCATCTAGGTAGGGAGGCTATTTCATTCACTTCAGAAGCATTTTATTGAATTTTTACTGTGTGCCAGCCATTTCAGACACTGAATCCAGAATTGAGGGCTCTGTCCTGGAATTTCATCTAGTTGGCAGGAACTCAGAATTTATTTTTGGTATTAGGGCAGAATTCTGTGAAAGAAATTATATTGCCTTCTTCCTCTCTGCCTAAAGAATGCTTTCTCAAAAGTGCTCTGGAAATGAAAATAACACAGAATTGGCAGACCTTTATAGGACATCTTCCTGTGTGCTAGGTAGAAAAACTAAACTGATTATTAATTTCCAAGTTAATGTTTTTGGAAAGTTTTTTCCCCCACTTATATTATAAAGAAGTAATAATGTATCATCAGCCCCAGGTTATCTATCAGCAGCTTTATAAATCTGCCTTAAAGGAAAATTCAAACCTGCATATTTCTATTTTAAAAACCATCTCCTTTTATTACTAATGTTCCAGTCCAAACCACCACTGTTATTCACCTGTAATATTGATATCTCTTTGTAAGTAATCTCTTTGCTCTTTACTTGCCTACGTTTACAAGCCATTTTCCACACAGCAGCCACAGTAATCTTTTGTAAAAAAAAATTTGTTCTGAAAGTTTTCGAAACATAAATAACATCATTAATTGATGCACTCATCACCTCCAGGAATTACTGATAGTGACCACTCTGTATCTCTTCCCATTCTCTGACTTATTTTGAAGTTCTTTCAGACATCATGCCATTTCATTTATTTTTTTATTAATTCTTTCATTCATTTATTCATTTAGAGACAGGATTTCACTCTGCTGCCCAGGCTGGAGTGCAATATGACCCTGGCTCACTGCAGCCTCAACCTCCTGGGCTCAAGCCATCCTCCCACCTCAGCCTCCCGAATAGCTGGAACTACAGGTGCATGTCACCATCCCTGGCTAATTATTTTAAAAAATTTTTTTGTAGAAGTGAGTTCTTGCTATGTTGCCTAGGCTGGTCTTGAACTGGGCTTAAGCGATCCATCTGCCTCAGCCTCCCAGAGTTCTAGGGTTTCAGTTGTGAGCCACTGTACCTGGTCTCTTTTATTTTCTATTTTTCTTTTTTTGCCCTCTCAGCTTTTCCCAACACTGGGAAGAACTAGGAAGAGAAGGCCCACCATGTCATTTCATTGTACATGCCAAATGCTTCTTGACTTACTTTGGGGCCGTGATCTGACAGACCCATCATAAGTTGAAAATGGAGTTTATAACCTGATAAACCCATTCCAAAGTAAAAAAATTCCTAAGCAGAATTTTAAGTTGGGGAACATCTGTGGTTCAGTATACTAATAAAAGATAAGGGTTCCTTAAAATAAAATAATCATATTGTAGTTGCACAATTCTATGAACCAATAAAAACCATTGAATTGTATAGTTTGAGTGAATTATATGGTATGTTAATTTGTATCTCATAGAGCTATTAGAAACATAAGCACTATAGTATTGTCCTATTAATGTATTATTCTAGTAATTTCTCAAAATCATGACATAATTAAAGTTCATAGTTCCTCAGTCATCTTATAATTTTTAAAACACTTAGAGTTTTAAACATGTCAGATCATGTTACTCTTTTACTTAAAACCCTTCAGTGGTTGGTCATCATTTAGAATGTAACCCACACTCCTTTTACTGCCCTGCAAAAGTCTGGTCTACAGAGCTCTTATATGATGTGGCTTCTGTCTGCCTCTCTGACTTTATATCTTGCCTGGTAAATTGTTTCCACCACAGGGGTTTGGCAACAGCTTTTCCCTCTGCCGAAATGCCCTTCCCCTCCCTGTATTTTCACAAGACTGAATCCTTCTTTTCCATCCAAACATCCCTTCCTCAGAGAGGGCTTTTCTGATCAGTTTCTCATCCTCCAGTCTAAACTGGGATCCCAATCATTCTCTGTCAAATCATTTATTTAAAAAATCTCGACACACCATGGTTTACTGTCTTCTATATCTTTTAAAATTAATTTATTATATTTCTCTCCTACTATGCTTTCCCCACCCCTGAATTTTTTTTCTTTCATATTCACTCTTGAATCCCCAGTACCTAAAATAGTAATTGGTACATAGTAAACTCTCATTAGGAGATATTTATACAAAAAACTGCCAACACTTACCAGGTGTTTGTATTTATTTGATAGAATGTCACCTTACTGTGTAAACAGAGTTCCAGAGTTCTGGTTGTTGGTTTTGTTTCTCTAATTAGGAACTATTTGAATTTAGAAGATACGTTCATCTTTCTCACTTCAGTGTAGTGTTCTTCTTACTTCAGAACTAAAAAAAACCTTAAAATTCTGTTTTTGTTGTTGTTTGCAAAATAGAGTGCTTGTACGTGTAAGGTTGAAAAAGTTATGTAGTACCTTGCTGGCTTCATTCTCCATTGTTACCTTTTCTTTTTGTCTCCAGTTATGGACTATCACATCCTTAGTTTGTGAGCTGTCTCTGCTCCCTGTTCTCTCTAGTGAGGTAGCTTTAAAGTGGCTATGGAAGGCTAAATAATGGGCCCCCAAAGATGTAATTAGTTAAATATCTTGAGATGAAAGGGAAATCGTGAATTATTCAGGCAGACCCATGTATTTTCCAGGGTCCTTATAGGAGGGAGGCAGGAGGATCAGAATGTATAGAGAGAAAATGTAATGATAGAAGCAGAGATTGGGATGCTGTGCTTTGAAGATAGAAAAAGACACTCCAAGTTAAGCGATGTAGGTGACCACCAGCAGTGGAAAAGACGAGGAAGCAGTCTCCCCTAGGGCTTCCAGAAGGAATGCAGCTCTGTCTACACCTTGTTTTAGCCCAGTGAAACTGATTTCAGACTTCTGACCTCCCAAACTGTAAGATAATAAATATGTATTGTTTTAAACCACTGAGTTTGTGGTGATTTGTTACAGCAGTCCTAGAAAACTAAGATGGTGGTTTAAGACAAGAAAGCTTGAATGATCACAAAACCTGTACAGTGTTCTGAAATTAATCTGATTTGCTGGCTTAATAATTAGCTATCAAAAGGGAGGACATGAAGAATTGAGATGGCAACTTCTAGTAGGGAATTTTGGGGGAAAATAAGATGTAGTTGGTGGAAAAATGAAGGAAGATTATATGCTGCAGTTGCAGTATCGATTTTATAGTACATTTCAGGTCTTGATGACTTTTTCCTGTATTTTATACAGATCAGAAACCTTTTGACCTTGCCCAGGGTGCTGAAATGAAACATATTCTTGTTGGTAATAAGGTATGTAGTGATGAATTAAATTTATATAATACATTTTAGAATTTTTTTGAATGCTTTAAATACACAGATGCATTTTTAATGAAAACTTGTTTTCAATAGGTCATTTACAAAGCATTGAAACGATATGAAGGCCCTCTTTGGAAGGTAGGCTGGGATTTTTTTTTTAATTATAAAACTGGAAATAATAATTCTCAGGTGCTTCATTTTCTTAAAAAATTTAAAAAATCTTTTCTGCAGTACATGTGATTTAATCACTCTTGGATCTTATAATGTAAACTATTTTTATACTGCTGAACTTCTAAGAGTTTTCCACTGGTTGTAGCATTACTTTCTTTTGTTTTGATGATCACTTTTAGTGCTTTTTTGTGTTGATTAGTCACTTTTAGGTGACCTAGTTTGTGTGAAGAGGAGTGGGGGAGAAATGCATTTTTCTCTCACTAAATCATAAAGCTACAGTATTATTTTTGTTATAAACAATTGAATTATGGAGCACTTAGAAGAAAATTAATATTTGAATTGTTCATGGTACACATGTGAAATTCTTCCTCCGAAAATTTCTGTGTTTTAGAGTTCAATTATTTTCTAGAATTAACTATGTTAGAACACATAATTTCTTTTGCAATCGCAAACAATCCCTCTATATATTTTATATATATTCTATATATTTATGTACCTGTATGTTTATATTATATAAAATAAATTTAGGATAATTTTCTTTTTTTAGACATTCATTCATGACTTTGAGGAAATTGTCTTTGAAGCTCACAACTGGTATATTTTCTATAAATATCCCTGAACAGTTTTGTCAGACCATAAACTGTACTCATCATTGATCTTATCAGTATGGCATTTCTTCTGTTCCTGTCACCCTGTAGTGGTATGTTTTCATTACTGCACTTAGTACCTAAGTCCATGTTTGATCATTTTTTAATGCTCAGTACTACTGTCTAGATGACAGACTCAGATATAACTGTCATAACATAATTACTTTTTGCCAGTGTTGAAGTATTTGAATCCATATATGTCAGCTTGGGAAATTCTTGTTTTATTTCTAGAGTTCAAGATTTTTTGGCTGGAGATTATGCTGGGTAGTGTTAGAGCATGGAGTCCTTTCATGGTATAGGAAACAGTAAGTATTATAATCCTCATACTATATAAATTTTGAAAGATTAAATTTTTTCACTTATCTGTTTTCCTTTTGTCTTGATTACTTAATGTTTATTTTGAAGGCCTGATGCAGTTCATAACATTTATCGCCAGGGATGCAAACACCTGACTCAAGCAGTGTGCACGGTAAGATGAGACATGTATCTTTTGCTTTAACTGCAAAGTAGTTCTGCAAGTGATTGCCACACATCATTTATACGAGCCTTGTACAATCTTGGGGTTCGATGCAGTGGTGTAGAAAGCATTTGTATATATTTTTATTTGAGAACAAGTAAAATTGTGGAGTCTCCATTTTGAAAAAAATTTTTCACATGTAGTCAACTTTTATTGATCTTCACATGCTGTGGAATGAGAGATGGATTATCCAAAAACATCCACTTGTGGATTTATGAAGGCTTGTTTGATAGTCCTACTTGTGGACTATCATAGTAAATGCACTTGAAGATAATGTGTATTTTGCTATTGTTTGGTATAGTTTCCTATAAATATTAATTCAGTCATAGTGGTTGATAGCACCATGATGCTTGCTAGATCAGATCAGATCTTTTGTGTCTTTTCTGGTTTTTAGTTAGTTGTATCAATTGCTGAGAATGGTATGAAAGTCTTCAGCTATGCTTGTGGAATTGTGTATTTCTTGTTCAGTTATTGATCGCATACCTATTAATGATGTCTTCCTGATTGATTGATCCTTTTATCATTACTTGGTGGCCCTCTTTATCGCAATGCATTTTGTTTAAAATCTGTTTGATGTGATATTAATATAACCACTTTGGACTTCTAATGCCTACTGTTTGCATGGTGTCCCTTTTTCTGTTTTCTTTCAACTTCCCTGTATCTTTATATTTATTTTCTATTTCTTGGAGATAGTATATATTTTAGTACCTATTATCCATTCTAACAGTTTTTGTCTTTTCATTGGCTGCTTCTTTTGTGACTGTGTTCTACTTTCTTCTTCATCTGTCAGATAGTTTGGGATTATGTCCTTAATATTATGAATGTTATGTTCTGGAGATTCTGGATTCTGTTATTTTTCTCTGTTAAATGTTATTTCCTTTGTCTTAGCAAGTCACTTTCTCAGCTTGGTTTGGATTGTAAACTCTGTGTTTTGGGTAGCAGCTCTGGTCTCAATGCAGATAGGCTGGGTTTCTATGAGCTGCTCTGAATCTTTTGTGTGTGTGTGGCTCATGGATCAGTTAGAAATGTGAGTAGCAAGCAGAATTTGGGGATCCTCTTGGTCTCTTTCTTTTGCTCTCTTTAGTGTTTTTGACTTCCTAGGTTTGCTCTCCTAATTACCAAAGACAGACAGACTGGGTTTGCTGCTGTCCAGTCACTGTGTGGGCTGTACTTAGTCCCAGGTGCAAAACCGTGGGAATGGTAACTTACTTCTACAGCTCCTCATTTCCTTTCCTCCAGGAGAGTGTGAACTCCCCATCAGGGTCTGTCAGCTCTTGTTCATCTCCCAGTTCCTGTGTCTGGCTGCTTTTTATCCAGATTTTATAGTTGTTTTCTGCAAAGGGAGGGGGGCTCTCTGATAGGTCCTTAAGGCAGAAGTCTTCCTTTTTCCATTCTTTAAACCCCTTTCTTTCCAAATTTTTATTTTAAAAATCCATAATACTTTCTAATTCTTCTTATTCTCTTTCCTCTTTCCCCTTCTTTATAAACATTATCTACTAGAACATTTTCTTTTATACTCAACTCAAACAATAAGATTAGGGAAGTGATATGTATAAGAAATTGGTGCAGCTGGGCTCGGTGGCTCAGCCTGTAATCCCGCGCTTTAGGAGGCTGAGGTGAGTGGATTGCCTGAGCCCGCAGGTTCGAGACCCGCCTGGGCAACTCGGCGAGACCTCATCTCTACAATAAATAAAAAAATTAGCCGGGCGTGGTAGTGCGCGCCTGTAGTTCCAGCTACTTGGAAGGCTGAGATGGAAGGATCGCTGGAGCCCAGCAGGTCAAGGCTGCGGTGACCGGGAGCGTGCCACTGCACTCCAGTCTGGGCGACAGAGTGAGACTCCAACTCAAAAAAAAAAAAAGAAAAAAAAAGAAAAAAAGAAATTGGTGCTATGCTAGTCAAAGGATTTTATAACCCAAGTGCATAAATTATACTTGTAGAAAGGATAAAACTAAAACTACATAACTGATGAACTGTTAGTATTTACTTTGAGAGTGTGAAACCTAAATTTGACATAGATAAGTTACAGTGCATTTCATATTCCTGTTGTAATCTGTTTTTTTCGAGTTTCTTCCTGTCTATATATATATTATTTTTGAGTTAGGGTCTGACTTTGTCACCCAAGCTGGAGTGCAGTGGCATGATCACGGCTCACCACAGCCTTGACCTGGGCTCAGGTGATCCTTCTCCTTCAGCCTCCCAATAAATGATACCACAGGAGTGTGCCACCACACCCACCTAAATTTTTGGTTTTTTTTTTTGTTGCAATGAGGTCTTGCTATGTTACCCAGGCTGGTCTTGAACTCCTGGGCTCAAGCAGTTATCCCACCTTGGTCTCCCAAAGTGTTGAGATTACAGGCATGAGCTTCTACACCCAGATGATCAATCGATATTTTAAATATTCTATTGCGTATCATTCATTAAATCACGTTACTACTTTAAATTTTATGTATAGATAATTTAGGGTGCTCCTTTATGTGAGTTTATATTGTCTTACTGACTTCTTTATATCCAAGGTAAAATCCACTGATAGCAGCCTCTTCTTTATTAAATGCTTTGATGACACTGTTCATGGCTTCCGCGTCCCTAAGAATAGCCTTCAGCAGTCAAGAGAGGTAATCTTACAGATTCATTTATCTTTCTTAAAACTTACAGAATATTTGCAGATGAAAAATATAATATAAGTTCAATGTTAACATCCAGTATCTTGTAGATTATAGTTTTTAAGCTGGAGCAATTATATGAAACTTTAAAACTTTGACTATGAATTAGTTCTTTATCAGCATGTAACTGCAGGTTATTTTTTGTTCATAATTTGTTTTTCAGTTTTAATTCTCTGAATGGAAGGGCATTCCTTGAATGTAAATGATTATTTAGTCTACCTCCTAATTTATAGTGAGGAAACTAAAGATTGAAAGATTGATTTCCAGCTGGACTTGGTGGCTCAGCCTGTAATCCCGCAATTTGGGAGGCTGAGGTGAATGGATTGCCTGAGCCTGCGGGTTTGAGACCCGCCTGGGCAACTTGGCAAGACCTCATCTCTACAATAAATCAAAAATTAGCCAGGCGTGATAGTGCACGTCTGTAGTTCTAGCTATTTGGAAGGCTGAGGCGGAAGGATCGCCGGAGCCCAGCAGGTCGAGGCTGCGGTGGCCAGAAGCAGCCACTGCACTCCAGTCTGGGCGACAGAGTGAGACTCCAACTCAAAAAAAAAAAAAAGAAAGATTGATTTCCTAGTATCATGTAGTTTGCAAGTGACAGCCTAAACTACAATCCAGGTGTTCTGACATTTAGGACAGTAAACATTCAGGCTTCTTTTCCGGTAAATTGAGCAATAGCAGCAAGCTTGAAAATTGGGATTTACTTGACCAATATTTATGGTAGAGTCATTTTATGGAGAATTTCTCTTCTTACAAATCAAAGCAGTAACCATAGACCTATTGTGGGTTTTTTGGTAAACTATGTAAGGAGTTAAAAGAATCTATTTTCCAAAGTGATTAACTTTGACCCTACAAAGAATCCTAAACAGTTTAACTGTAACTGTTTCAACATTTCATAAAATGGTTAAGATTTGACCCTGAATAATGCTGTAAGAAAATGAGGAAGAGCCTGGGCTCGGTGGCTCAGCCTGTAATCCCATGCCTTGGGAGGCTGAGGTGAGTGGATTGCCTGAGCCCGTGGGTTTGAGACCCTCCTGGGCAACTTGGTGAGACTTCATCTCTACAATAAATCAAAAAATTAGCCGGGCATGGTAGCTTGCGCCTGTAATTCCAGCTACTTGGAAGGCTGAGGGGGAAGGATCGCCGGAGCCCAGCAGGTCGAGGCTGCGGTGGCCGGGAG
>NW_007256066.1:97778-188351 GCF_000164805.1 Carlito syrichta
AAAAAAAAAAAAAAAAAAAGAAAGAAAATGAGGAAGAAGTAAGACAGGTGTTTTTAGGGCAAACACTTTTGTGTGTGTGTGTGTAAAATCACTGACTTGTAAAAAATATAGTAAAAGTTAAAGCATCAGGGCAATTGTTGACTATCTTAACATGATCTGAGTTTCTTGTGCTTATAATTTGATTGCAAATTAGTAAAATTATTTGTCTGAATCCATTACTGTAGGTGAACTTATTCAGTATCATTGAGAACTTATAATTTTGAGTGATAAAATTTATATTTAATTTGTTGTCAGGTCAAATTATTATTTAATTTCTCTAATGTATTTGAGTATTAACATTAATGAATACGCAGACTTATAGATGATGCTTTTTAAAGTACTAGGAATTGTTTTTATCCAGATTTGTCACAGACAAGAGACCCGCCTCATTGTTTCATTGTTGATTGCGTCTCTTTTTTTTTGAGGTTATTATATTTATTTCTCCAGGTAAATTTTATGCTTTCCAGATTTTTGTCATATTATCTCTTTGGAGTAAGAATGCTTTTCACTTTTCTTTAAATCCTTGAATTATTTCAGCACTGGCTGGAAGCAATAGAAGAACATTCTGCTTACAGCACTCACTACTGTTCCCAGGACCAGCTGACTGATGATGAAGAGGAAGATACGGTTTCTTCTGTAGACTTGAAGAAATCCTTAGAGGTAAATAGGAAAATGTAACCTGACCTTGATAGCTAATTTTGTCACACAGGTTTTATCAAAAACTGTTTTTAAAGATGTAAGGTTTTGAAGTTATTATTTCTAACAGTAGAAGCAGTATTGCTCTTGTCATATTCTGTTGGTATTTATAAGGTGGCTGTCATGGTATTATTACCAAATGCCTTTGGAGATAAGCTCTAATAGTATGGACATGTGCCTGTGTGCATCTTTTTATGTTAAACTTTTTACTTTGCTGTTATCAGATTGTCATTCTGTTTGAAAGCCGCCATCAGTAAGGGGAGCTTGCATTGCTTGACCCGCTGCCCTTTATGACTTCACTGCATATTTCAGTTTAAATAATGCAACCATAGTGATACCTAGTGGTCAGTAGGTTTCATTTGAAACCACTTGTAATCTGTAGCTTCATTGCTGAGAGATTAGGTAGAGCATCAGTAATGAATGGTAGGGCCCTCATCTGAAGTGACATCAGTGCCCTATACAGAGAAATATCGGCATATGCAATCAAAATGAAATAGGTATTTTGAGGGGTTATCAATTTTCTGGCTGCACCTTTTAAATACACCTTGGTTATAAAAGAATGGGTGTTGGGTTTGGAAGAATTAGAACTATGAAAGGATGGAGAATTTCAATTCAAATTATTATGTCAGGCTGTATGAATTTGCCTACTAATAGTCCTTTTTTTATTTTTGTAAATTAAATGCATAGTGACAAGATTTGAATGCTTCTCATTCAACACTTTTAATGAAGTTAATTTTGCTAATACCTTACTTAAGAGCCTATAAATTAAAAATTGAAAGGGATTTCGATTCTTTCAATCTTTAATCTGAATTTGTGATGGAAAATTAAAGAATTTGAGCTCTCCCATGCTTGTGGAAGACGTTGTTAACTACTTTGCCAATACTACTTCTGTTTTAAAGTCTAATGTGTAATGTGAGAACTATAAACATAAATTTCAGATCAGTGAACTTTGCAAAAGTAACATCTAGAGCATCTAAATAACATTGAAAATGGAAAAATAGAGAAGATTTAAATGCATATGGCCAAAATTATGTTAAGCAAGTAAAAAATAAAACCGTGCTAAATACTTAACTTTTAGTTGGTATTCCCTAAATGAAAAGAAATTCTTCCCTATTTATCTGCCCTCACTGTAAGATAAATGATGAAACCTGGAAGGATTTACAAAGCACACTAACATCTTTCCTGGGATTATGGTAAATTTAAGACCCTTATATTGGAAGTTGCAGCTAAAATAAAAGCATATTAACTTGCATATCATTAAACAAATTTTCTTTTAAAGAAAGTTTTATTTTTTGGCATAATTTTCAAATTGTTGGGTCATCAGCCTTAATTATATCTTTCATTTTAATTCTTATTTGAATATTTTACTCTTATGTTAACTTTAAAACCATGAAGTTTTTGCCTTCTAGATTTTAGAGCACCTAAAAGTCAATGATAGTTTTAGCCAATGTTAATCACTTTGAGGTTTTGTAGGTTATAGACATATATCTCTGTTCAACAGAGTTTGAAGCGAATTCTCTGAATTTTTATTCTGTCTCAGCATCTGGAGGCTAGTTCAAAATAGGTAGAATTTGAAATAAGCTTTGAAGTGTGTTGAAGTGTAGCTTATAGTAGACTGGCTCCAGGATGCCCTTGATCCTTGAGTTCTTAAGTTCCAAGGAAATTCGGGGACCAATTAGTGGAACAGATTTATTCTTAGTGTCTATAGACATTCTAAGGGAAATTAGGTACTCTAGGACTGAAATACTCTAAAATCAACTGAAGTAACTACAAAACTGATCTCATTTTATCAATGTTCTTTCAGGTTGTTACATAGACCTTTAAGAAATTGGGGAAAATTAGATGTGGTAATACATCCAAGGTACTCAGGAAGCTGATTGAGAGGATCGCTTGAACCCAGGAATTTGAGTCCAGCTCGGGCAATATAGCAAGACCCTGTATCTAAATAAAAAAGAAAAGAAATTGAGGGAGGTCTGTACTGAAAAAATAACCATATTATATGATACTGTTGTTCTCATTTTACCTCCCCCCAAAATAAGGGCCTCCAAAAACTTAAAACATTTTTGGTTAGCTCTCTTATCACTGCCTTGAGGTTAGGCTTTCAGGGAGAAAAGTAGAAGACAAGTCAAAGAAATATGGGTCTCATAGTTGTTGCCTTAACAGCAACTTTAAAATATTTCAGAAACAAAAATTGATAGAGCAAGTCAAGCACAGTATGAGTATAGAACTGCACTGTCACCTGTAATCCCAGCACTTTGGGAGGCTGAGGTGGTAGAATCACTTGAGCCCAGGAATTCAAGATCAGCCTGGGCAACATAGTGAGACCTTATCTCTACCAAAAAAAAAAAAATTAGATGGACATAGTGGCATGTGCCTGTAGCCCCAGCTACTTGGTAGGGTGAGGTGGAGGATCACCTGAACCCAGGAGTTTGAGGCTTCAGTGAGCTATGATTGTCCACTGCACTCCAGCCTGGGTGACCTAGTGAGACCCTGATTAAAAAAAACCCAAAAAACTACACTGTTCAATACAATGGCTACTAGTCACATATAGCTATTTGCATTTAAGTTAATTAAAATTAAATTAAAATCTAATTCCTCATTTTATTTTATTTACTTATTTATTTATTTATTTTTTGAGTTGGAGTCTCACTCCGTCGCCCAGACTGGAGTACAGTGGCCGCTTCCAGCCACCGCAGCCTTGACCCGCTGGGCGCCGCGATCCTTCTGACTCAGCCTTCCAAGTAGCTGGAACTACAGGCACGCGCTACTACGTCTGGCTAATTTTTTATTTATTGTAGAGATGAGGTCTCGCCAAGTTGCCCAGGCGGGTCTTGAACCCGCGAGCTCAGTCAGTCCACTCACCTCAGCCTCCCAAGGCACTGGATTACAGGCTGAGCCACCGAGCCCGGCTTATTTATTTATTTTTAGAGTCAGTCTCACTCTGTTGCCCAGACTGGAATGCAGAGGCACAATCTTGGCCAGTGCAGCCTAGACCTGCTGGGCTCAGGTGATCCTTCCACCTCAGCTTTCCAAGTAGCTGAAACTACAGGCGTGTGCCACCATGCCCAGCTAATTTCTTTTGTTTATTGTAGAGGTGAGGACTCGCTAAGTTGCCCAGGCTAGTCTTGGGCTCAGGCAGTCCTCTTGCCTCCACTTCTCAAAGTGCTGGGATTACAGGTGAGAGCCACTGTGCCCGGTGTAATTCCTCATTTTAATTAGCTGCATTTCAAGTACTCAGTAGCCACATGTAGCTACCATTTTGGACAGTACAGATATAGAATGCTTCCAACATCATCGAAAGTTGTACTAGATAGCACTGAGTTAGCTCTTGTGATACTTTGGGTGGTACTAGAAAAGTGGGAACTTTATTTGTTGAGGATATCTTAATTCTATAGTATCTGAACTGTATCTATGTTATATAAAGTAATGAGCAGATGATCTAAAGTTTAACTGAATGAAAAAGTAATATAAAACTTTTCTGATTTTTTTTTTTTTTGAGTTGGGGGTCTCACTCTGTCACCCAGGCTAGGGTATAGTACCACAAACGCAACTTACTGCTACTTCAATCTTCTTGACTCAGGGGATTCTTCTGCCTCAGCCTTCCTAGTAGCTAGGTCTACAGGTGCACACCACTACAACTGGCTAATTCTTTTGATTTTTTTTTTTGTAGAGACAAGGTCTCACTGTGTTGCCCAGTCTGGTCTTAAACTCCCAGGCTCAAGTAATCCTTCCACTCAGCCTCCCAAAGTGCAGGGATTATGGTCATTGGCCACTGTGCCCAGCCAAAACTTACCTAATTTAAGATTGAGTCCCAACTAAAATTAATGTGCAGAAAGATACATGTATGTCAACACGGAGTTGATAAATGTTGGTACGTTCATACAAGAATGAGGCAGATTTATAGATGCTGAAATATTTAAGATATATAGTTAAGTAAAAAGGGCAAGGTCTAAAATGGTACATCAAATGTGATACTACTTGTGAGAAAAGGCAATGAGAATATACACATACATGTTTGCATTGATTTAGAGCCTACCAAAAAGGATGAGCAATTAACACTCGTTGCTGTGGAACTGGGACAGGCACAAAACGGGCTTTCGGACTTAGAGTCAGATATGTGAAGGAGAGTGTCTGTTCCCTCTGTATCCTATCACTTGTTAATTTTTACTTCATATAAATATCAATTACAAAGTAAAGCATTAATAAAATTACAAAGCAGGGACCTAATAATTACTTGGTGTCAGAAAGAAGAAATATGTTATTTGGTTGACTTGGAGAAGATGGAGTATGGGGTTATTCTTGACTTGGATTTGGCTGGAGTTAGGAAGACTTAGACATGAGTTCTAGGACACCAGTACTTGCAGTACTGGCTGTTTTCTGCAAAGAAGAAAGTTATCAGAGTTCTACAATCTATTTTAAATGTTTGAATTAATATAATTGGGGTGCAATTTTTATACAGTAAGATGAATTCATTATACATCTTCCATTTGATATATTCTGATGAAGGTATATACCCTGTGCAGCTATACTCCCGTCAAGATATAGAATGTTTTTATCACCTCAAAGTTTCCTTGTTCCTCTTCCCAGACGGTACCCTCTACCTCCATCTCAGGCGACCACTGACCTAATGACACTGTTATAATGATCGTGTCATTATAGACATTGTTTGTTTTTCTGTTCTAGAATTTCATGCAAATGGATTCACACAGTAGGTGTTCTTTGGTGTCCTTTTTCACTCACTATAATGTTGTGTTAGTAGTTCATTCCTTTTTATTGCTGAATAGGAGGTAGAGGTAATCTGTTTCTGTTCTTAATTAACCAAATGTGGATTTTCTATAGCCAATAGCCTGGGATTAATTATCTCTACTTTAGCCTATGCACTTCTCTCTAGCTGTTCTTTCCCTTGATACACTTTTTTTTGGTGTGTATAGATCAGGGATCATCAGTTTAATAACAGCTTAAGTCAAACAAAATCACCAGCTAATCTGGGTAGACAGTAGTCCAAGCAAGAGACCTGTGTTGTACATGTGGTTCAGCTGCTCATCTGGGGTGCCTTCTGATCCTCTGGGCACCTGTATCAGTGGGTATAATCCCCATTTTTATGTGCTTTGCCCAGATAACTTGAGTAAAGTTAAACTACTGTCAGACTTCAGGTATTAGAACATCACTCATAGTGGGATCCCATTTATGTAGAATAAATAAATAGAAATGAAAACTTAAAAAGAGTACCTGACATAATTTGAATGCCATAGAAATCAAGAATGAGAGACTATGTTGGGCTCTGCAAAAAAGGATTCTTAAGAGTTAACCTTCATAAATATATTTTTAGGTTTTCATAATATAATCAATAGCTGCTAAGGAGAAATAATAGTAAATTGGAGAATGTATTATGTTTTATTGCATTAATAACCTTTCTCTCTTCTAAAAGTATCAGTTAAATGGCACTAAACTGTTTATAACAGAAGGCACATGTGCCCAATTAAAACAGTATGTGCAGATTGAATCTTCTCCAGCTGACCTATTATGTACCTTTAATTTTTTAAATTTTTTATTTTTTTTAGAAAGCAGGATTTATTGAGAGGACAGAAAGCTCCCACAGTGAGAGGGAACCCGAAGGGGTTGCCTATTATGCACCCTTTAAAACAAGTAAATTACTGATCAAGGAAACTTTTTCTAGTAACTGTCAGGTAGATATGTTAAGGGACGATGAATATGATTCACATATTTAAGATGATGTTACAGAGGGTGTTCCCTGACTTTAAGTGTAGCTTCAGGAACTGTCCTGCTTATTACAAATTCTCAGTCCACAAATGAAGTCAGTGCTTGCTTTATGTGTCTAGCTAACTTTCACCATAGAAAAGATAAAACTAGGCCGGGCTTGATGGCTCAGTTTGTAATCCCAGCACTTTGGGAGGCCGAGGCAAGTGGATTGCCTGAGCCCGTAGGTTTGAGACCAGCCTGGGCAACTTGGTGAGAACTCTCTATATAATAAATTAAAAATTAGCCAGGCATGGTAGTGCGTGCCTGTAGTTCCAGCTGCTTGGAAGGCTGAGGGAGAAGGATCGTCAGAATTTAGCAGGTCGACACTGGGGTGGCCATGAGCATGCTACTCACTACACTTCGGCCTGGGCAACCGAGTGAGACTCCAACTAAAAACAAAAAAGAGAAAAGATAAAACATTAGAATTGACTTGCACATGAACTGAAATGTTAAATATGTATAGAGAAAGAATGATGGTTTTTCTATTAATAAGTCATGAGTGATGCATTTGGTTGCAGTGCATATTTCAATGCCTCCAGATCGACTTTGTCCCTTCCTTCAATCTGTATTCACAGGCTATGTCCGAAAAAATTATCAAACATACCATTTGCCTTTCTATGCATAGTGTAGGTATTCTCCAAAAAAAACCGTGAAATATTCAGGTGTTGTTAGAGCTCTCAAAACAAAAGGAGAGTAATGAAGATTTTAAAGAGAAAATTGCCTGTCACTAATGTGGTTCCATGAATAATTCTGATATGGTTGAACTGAGCTTTATAAGCACTAAAAAATGTATAAGGTGAAATAGGAGCAAAAGGTGTTTACCTGTGTAACCTTGGCATATTGAGCTACAGGAGATTTAACTTTGGGGCAGCAGAGTGTTTTGTGATGGGCCAGTTGAGATTAGGAGTACAGGGTAGTGAGGCGTCATAAGGCTAAATTTACTACTCTACCTACAACAGTGTGCTTCTATTATTTATAAGGTTAAGGTTCTCAGAATAAATCTTTTCTATTGCAATAACCAAGCAAATTTACAATGGTAATTTTCTTGCTTATTCTCCTGACCTCTTTGAAGGAAACTATATATAAAACTAACTTCAAAATGACATTTTAAATATAATAAATGGATTTATCTGATTTTTCATTTCAAACTTCCAAATCTGCACTAAGATGGGATGCAACTTATTTCATGAAACTCATTATTTATGTTTGCTTTTAAGGGAATCTAAAAATGTAGAACTTTCAGATTAGAAGGAAGATTGCTTTCTGTAATGACTTTATTTTCAGAAGCTTTGACTTGCTAAGAAAATGTCCCTTTCAGTCTGATGACATGAGGACCACATGCACTTAGAATGCTGAATGAGAATCAGCTTGTGGTTTCCAAATGTTAAGACCATCTGGGTTAAAAAAAAAAACTAACAGTTTCTAAAATATATTCTTCTAAGAAATGAAATTTCAAATTTTTTGATGAACTTAATCCAGCCTAGCAAAAGTACTCATGAATCAGAGAAATATAATTTCTCAGATATGTCTGGCATGAGATAGTGGTAGTAATTAATGCAATTGTACAGTATCTACACAACAGATGTTGAAGGTATTTAGCACTTAGAAATATTTATTTTTACTCTATACTTGAATAATAATGTTATATTCAGTTTCTAAGGAAATTTTCTGTCACCTCTTTCTCTCTATAAGGCATATGTCTCTATTATGGTGTGTCAGTCTATGAACTGAAAGTTTTGATGGACATATTAAAACATAAGTCATGTAAAAATCTCTTATTAGTTTGTTTTAACTTTGTCTTTTTTTTTGTTTTTTCCAGAAAGCACAATCATGCCAACAGAGACTAGATAGGGAAATTTCCAACTTTCTCAAAATGATTAAGGAATGTGACATGGCTAAAGGTAAAAAAAAAAAAGACAATCACTACCCTGAAAAATGACCCTTTAACATGACCTATTATCTTGGACATTGACCCTTTGTAGTTTTGTTTGCCTGAACATTTTAGATAATTTTAGGTTTTAATTCAAAATTACATTTGATAAAATTATTTTGAAATTTTAAAAGGGCTATTTAAAGTTTCTGCTTACTCAGGATGTTTGCTTTACAGATTAATAATGTTTTTGTTCTTTTAAGAAAAAGAAAAACAAATTTAATGTTTTTGGTCTGTAAATTCATTTTAGCTACATAATGAGAATTCTGCTTATCCCTGAAGACTTGAGTTTTGGAGTCACTCTGTCTTAGGCTTGAATACTTAACTTGTTCACTTACTAGTTATCTCTTTGAATAGTACTTTTAACTTCTCTGAGCTTCAGTTTCATCCATTAAATAAAGAGATTGGCTATTTCTAGGTCTTGGCCTTTTGTAATTCATTTATAGAATTAAATACAAATACAACTAAAAAGATTAATAATAAGATAGACAAAATCACATATACATTTATAGAATTGCAAAAAGCCATGTGATCTTGTCTATCTTATTATTAATCTTTTAATGTTTTCACTTTCCATTAATTATGAATTATCAAGAGTTACCTGTAGGTAGCCTAAAAATTAGAATTAAATATTGAGAAGAAATTGTTTATTTCTTTGTAAATTTAAGAATTACCATGTTTCTTAGATTTTAAACTCTTAACAGTTGCTTTGGACTTCAGTCATGATGTGTATATAAATGACTCCACTGAAGTAAAATTGATTTAGTTATCTGTGAGTTTATGATTAACTATCAATCTTAATGGCGTACTCTTTTCACTCAGTGGACTCTTGGATATTCTGTCTCTGTCCAAATATACCTAGGGCATCTCTTTACTTCAGTTCAACAAACATTTATTTTGATCAACATTGATAGCTTTGGGAAGGACAGCAGTTAAGTCATTTTGATTATTAGTTGCAGGCTGGAATATTGAATTACTTCATAGTATTAATTATTCTCAATGGACTCTCAAAATAATAACAATTGTATTAAATTCATTTCACCAGCATAAAGTGTATAATTTATTGGTTTTTAGTATATTGACAGAATTATACAACTGTGACCATTAAAGGGCTTTTCTTTTTTTTTTTTTTTAATTATGGTTTTGTGGGGTACAGTTAAGGGTTAGGTGTACAATTACGTTTCATTCAGGCACCCTGTTGATAAGAGGTGTTTTCCTATCCCCAGACAGATATTTGCTACTGTTAATCCCATCCCCCTCTCCCCCCATAGTTTCCCAGTACCGTCATTCATTTTCTTATAGTATTACATTGGATGTTCAAGGTCCATTATATGAGTGAGAACATGTGATATTCGTATCTTTGTTTCTGTGAGAGGTCGCTCAGTATTATAGACTCTAGTTCCATCCAGGTTGCTGCGAAATTCATGATTTTGTTCTTTTTTATGGCTGCATAGTATTCCATCGTATATATACCACATTTTTTTAATCCAGTCCTCTTTTGATGGGCAGCATGGTTGTTTCCAGGTTCTTGCTATTGTGAACAACACTGCGATAAACATACGTGTGCATGTATCTTTTTTATTGAGTGATTTGTGTTCTTCAGGGTATATTCCCAGTAGGGGGATTGCAGGGTCATATGGAAGGTCAATTTTTAGAGCTTTTAGGAATCGCCACACTGCTTTCCACAGAGGTTGCACTAGTTTACACTCCCACCAACAGTGTAGAAGTGTTCCCTTTTCCCCACACCCTCTCCAGCAGCTGTTATTTTTTGAGTTGTTGATAATTGCCGTTCTGACTGGAGTTAGGTGGTATCTCAGTGTGGTTTTGATTTGCATCTCCCTGATGATTAGTGAGGTTGAGCATTTCTTCATGTATTTGTAAAGGGCTTTTCAAATAACATCTTCATCAAAGTCGGTCAAAAGTAAGAAGAGATATTAACTCTTAAAAGATGTAGAAAAAAGTCCAGAGTGAGATGAAATATGAGGATTAATTCATTTCACTTGGACTAAACCAAGAAATTACTTGAACTACAACCAAGTTAAGTTTTTTTTTTTTTTTTTTTTAAACCTTGAGTCTCATCTTTTGGTTCCGATTACCCATATGACATGTTTCTTGTAATGATTATATGCATGTCTGTATCAGCAATGATTGAGCAACTTGGAGCAACTGATAAGAAATCAACATTGAATAGAGATATGTATAGTGTTTGATACCACAAAAGAGATTTTTTATTTTGGACAGTACCATCTGGGAGACTTTGGGATGTTTGACTATGATCTGACAACCCTATTTTACATATCTATGATAAAATTCAATGAACTAATTTATGTACCATTATAAATATTTTCTGAAGATAAGTATAGATAAATAAAACTGCATTTTATATAAATAATAAGTAAATAGGGTTAAGATGATTTTTATGATTAGAATTGGAGAATTGAAGGTAACTGAGTGTGCCCTTACTGCCAATAGTTTGTACAGAATAATCTTGTACCATGTGTTTTATTAAAGGAAACTGATACATGTCCTTCTCCAGACTTCCTAGCTAGTCTGTCAGTGACTTCTCAAGATGAAAAGCTAAGATGTCTATAGTCAGAATCCAGATATTATGGCTGTCATTGTTAGTTGTCTTACATTTTAGTGTAAAATCACATTAAGACCCAGATCCCTTTCTTCTTATTCCGGTTTCTACCATACTAGTTGTGCTGTGTATCCCCTTAAATCCAGATCATTACAGTTGCCTATCTCCTGGGACTCCACCTGCTTTCCATCCTTGGAGGGAGTTGAATAATAAAACTTTAAGGAACTCTTCTAACTCAGATTCTGTGAAGTACTGCCTTAATTGCTGCCAGATTACTTTTCTTTTAAAGTACAATTATGCGGTGTACAATTCAGGGTGAGGTATATAAATGTTCATTATACAAGTATCCTTGTTGATGAGTTGTGTCCCCCCCACCCCAGCAGATTCCCGCTACTGCCAATCCCACCTCCCCCCACCCACCTCTGGGAGTTTCCCACTCCTGCCACATATTAATTTTTATAAAAGTACTTTTTCTATCTTTTTTTTTCTGTTGAAAATATTTTATGAATCCTTGCAAATATAGAATAAAATGTGAACTCTTTATCCTGGCATTTAGGGACTTTCATAGTCAGGTCGCAAGTTAATATTTTCCTCTATTTCCAGTTATTCTCTCCCATGACCCCTGTAAACATTTTTGACTAGACACAGAGTCTTTGGTCAGAAATGTCCTCTATTGAAATACGTCTTTCATTTTCATGAGTAGACCTTAAACCTAGTTGAACCTAATTCCTGTCTGAGTGAATGTCAGAGTTTATGTATACGTGTATGGCATTGGCAACACATAATTTAAGGTTCAGAGGAAGCAGTATTGAAATCTCTACTATTTTATCTTTATCAAAAGCCTGGATGCAAAAATAAAATCACCCAAACTAATGAAACTTTTGGGAATCATCCTGAGTATCATGTTGTCAATCCATTTTTTCACACATCCTTAAACTTACCCTTATGTAATATCCCAATTTTTATTATTATAAAAAATGATGTACTGTTTGTTTATATTTGATCATATCAATATATTACCTTAGGATTCTTAGAAGTGGGATTAGGGCCAAGTGTGGTGCTTCAAGCCTGTAATCCTAGCTCTTTGGGAGGTTGAGGCGAGAGAATTGCTGAGCTCTGGGGTTCGAGACCAGCCTGGGCAACTTGGTGAGACCTTGTCTCTACAGTAAATCAAAAATTAAGCTGGGCGTGGTAGCACTTGCCTGTGGTTCCAGCTACTTGGAAGACTGAGGTAGAAGGATCGCCTAAGCCCAGTAGGTCGAGGCTGCAGTGACCGTGAGCTTGTCTATTAATGTTTTTTAGACGATTGATACAGTTAAATTGCTTTACAACATAAGTATGTCATTTTACATGTCAATTTTAATCACTATATTGCATATTATTAAATGTGTATAGTGAATTTCTGTTTAAAGAGATTAAAATGATTTCAGTTATCTAAAAGAAAAAATCTAAAAGGAAGAACTTCTGTTCAACCTACTTAAACCTGTTCCCTCAAAACCCTAGACTTATTACTACTTTCAGTGTTGCCTACTTTCAGTGTTGTCACCCTGGTCCAAGCCCCCATTGTCTCCCACAGTTAAATACCTCAGAAGGTTGAGGCAGGAGGATCCCTTGAACCCACGAGTCTGAGGCTACATGAACTGTGATTGTGCCACTGCAGGCCAGCCTCAATGACAGAGTGAGACTCTGTCTCTAAAACAAACCAGAAAAATAAAGTAATTAATAATAATTAATTAAAAATTAATTATTCAACTTAGTCTGCCACAAGTGTCCCATGGTCTTTCTAGTTTAAAACATATCAGTATTCCACAAATTGTATTATCTAGTATAGTAGCAAACTTTTTTGCACTGTTCTGTGTACTTTAAGTATACAGTCCCTAACTTACAATAGTTTGACTTATGGTTATTCAACTTTACAATGTGTGAAAGTGATATTTCCAGTTTACAATGGGTTTATCGGGACATAACTCCATCATAAATTGAGAAGTATCTGTATTAGCTTGTTTGTTCACTGTAACAGCTCTGTGCAGGACATATAACTATTATGCCTATTTTACAATTAAGATAACTGAGGCTAGAGAGCTTTTGTAACATGCCTAAAGTCACACAGCTAATAAAAAACAGAATCAGCATTTGATCCCATGTGGTCTGACTCCAAAGTCCGTTCTTAACCAATAAAGAGTCTGGAATGAATCAGGAATTCCGTTTTTACCCCTGAACATTAGATCTAAGAACTGGAAAGATTTGCAGATTTAAAACCAAATCTATAGTATGAGGTAGAATTTGTTGAGGACAACCGCATTAGCTTGGCTGCTGTAGTTGAGGAGGTGTTTAAATCTTCCATACGATCAAGAGTAAGGTGGAATTGACTGATGGAGAGTGGAAGTTTCCCCAATCCATAACAAAGACATGTCTCTTTTTATCCTTCCATTTTTTATTCTTCTCTTTGCTTGTCCTCATGTTCTTTCTGTTGTTCTTCATCTCAAAAACATACATCATCAATTCACACAGTTTCTCAGTTTCTCAAACCTTGAAGTCATCTTATTTCCCCTTTACCTGTAAGTGTTTTGTTGGTCATTTCTCTCTCTTATGTATCTCTCTACTTTGTCCCCTTCCTATGTCCCCCTACCAGTATGCTAGCACAGGCATAGCTGTCTTTCCCATCAATTGCTACAACTTCTGAGCTGGCCATGTTGCCTCTGGTTTTATATTCCTCCATTTGCCTCTGTGGAACATTCCACAGTGTAATTAGAGAGATGCCTCTAAAACACAAATCGGACCTTGTCACAGTCTTAACAGAAATGTTTAGTGCTTGGGTCTAAACTCGAACTTGGCTTACTTTATGACTTGTGTCTACTTATTTCAGCTGCCTCATCTCTTACGTCTTCCTTCCACACTCTGTTTAGCAACAGTGAACTGTTCTTGTGCTAGGGGTTCTAAGCATATGTTGTTCCCAAGACTTGAAATGCTTTTTCTTATTTTTTTCATGTAGTTTCTATGTGTTTCCAGATCACCCTGCACTTTCCCTATCCTAGCACTAACCACTCTTTTAAAAAAATTTTTTTAAGATGTGGGGTACAATTCAGGGTTAGGTATACAAATGATCATTGTACAGGTAAAGTTTGGGCCTCACTTTGGTCCCCACGTAACTTGGTTTGAGATCAGGTACCCTTATTGATGAAGTGTGCTCCTCTGCTCCCTCCCCTGGCAGTTTCCCACTACTGCCAATCCCTTTCTTATAGTATTATCATAATTGTCCAGGGTCGGCTTACGAGTGAGAACATGTGGTACTCTGTTCTTTGTTTCTGTGATAGATCACTGAGTATTACAGACTCTAAATCCATCCAAGTTGCTGTGAAGTTCATAATTTTGTCCTTTATGGCTGTGTAATATTCCATCATGTATAAGTACCACATTTTTAAAAAATCTCGTCTACTTTTTTTTTTTTGAGTTGGAGTCTCACTCTGTCGCCCAGACTGGAGTGAAGTGGCACACTCTTGGCCACTGCAGCCTTGACCCGCTGAGCTCCAGCGATCCTTCTGCCTCAGCCTTCCAAGTAGCTGGAATTACAGGCACGTGCTACTACTCCCGGCTAATTTTTGATTTATTGTAGTGATGAGGGCTTGCCAAGTTGGCCAGGCGGGTCTCGAACTCGTGGGCTCAGGCTATCCACTCACCTCGGCATCCCAAAGTGTGGGGATTACAGGCTGAGCTACTGAACCCGGTCCAGTCTACTTTTGATGGGCAGCACAGTTGGTTCCATGTTATTGCTATTGTGAATAGTCCTGCAATAAACATGCGTGTGTGGGTATCTTTTTTGTAGAATGGTTTGAGTTCCTCCAGGTATATTCCCAGAAGGGAGATTGTTGGGTCATATGGGACCTCATCAAACTGAAAAGCTTCTGCAAAGCCAAAGAAACCATCAAGAGAGTGGGGAGACAGCCCACAGAGTGGGAAAAAATATTTGCCAACTAACCACTCTTTAGTGTAACTCTTCTTGTTTCTCTTTCTCCCTTTGGGCAGGCCCAGCCTCCTCAGGAGTTAGAAGGAATGCAAAGAGTAAGCTCTCTCAGGCATGCAAATTAAGTTGTAATACATCATCAGATTCTTTACCTTATTCTTTGTGCACAGACCTTCTCAAGACTCCTGACCTTGCCCCAGGTGGCACTCTGCTCATAGATCATATGTGGTTCCACCCTAATTATTATTTACTTCATTAACTCTTTTTATCTCAGAAGGTCATTATCACAGGACGAGGAGCCCATTGGACAGTTCAGTCAGGATTGATGCAAATCCAGTTATAGCCTTTGACTGAAGTTTTACTCCGTTTAATTATCCTTCCTTATTGCCTCACTTCACTCTTAATTACAAAAGAATGTGAAACACATTCCATAGTTCTGTTGGCTTTATTCCGTTTGTGTTTGACTCCAGGTCTTCCTTGACTGATACTTTTCTACATTTTTCAGTGTAATTCATTTTTTTTTTTTTTTCAGCTAATCGTGATTCCCCTTCTTACTCTTCCAAAGTCTTCCTCTGATCATGCTATTCATTCAGTGGAAATAGTTTTATTTTCTATTTTTGTTTGTAGGCAGCACGTTCTATAAGGACAATTACTGTTTCTCTTCTACTTAACCCTTTATAAACTCCAGCACCCAGTGTGGTGCCTACTACCTGGTTGCCACTCCATAACTAGTAGATGAAATCCTCTCACCTTGTTGGAGTTCTCATTGATCGTAATTCTGAAACTCTTCCTCTTAGAACTAGTATTTTTGGCACTTCTAGAAAATAATAATTGTAGAGATATTTTAGGCATGTTTATTTTATTGGGCTTATAATTAGCAATAAAAAATTACTTGTTCTTGAATGTCCAACTTATGGCCCTCCTTTTTCATCAAACTTTATTACTCTAGTCCATAATGATGACTCTCTTCTCTGAATATTTAATATTTTTGTAATACAACTTATTTGCTATTTATGTCTTATAGCATCCTTGATATCATTTTTTAATTTTTTTAACTTATGCTTTAACTCATTTAATAATGCCACTTTGAGTGTATATTTTATATCCTCCAGTGTAATTAATATAAATTATATAAATGTAGATGTATAGATAGAACATTCAAAGGTACTTGTTTAGTGGATGATGGTCATTGCCCTAAGTGATAGAAATATTTGAGTAGTTGAATATTGAAAAATTGGCAAAATATAGGGAGTATAAAAAATGTATACACATTTTAAGAGATGTTATCTATGTATTACTTTTCAAAGTTGAATTAAATTATGGTAGCAATGTGTGATATGACGTTTGCTCAACCATGCTTCCGCCATTTTATTTGACTGCCCTGCCTGTTGCATGGTGATGCTAGCATTCATTTGATTAACACCATCTTTTGACCGAACATCATACTTATAATGTGTATACATTTTTTGGCACCCCTGTGTATTTTCTTGTGCCACAAGTAAAAAACAAAATGTAGTTAAAAATTGCCTATTTCTCAATCTGTCCTAATCAGCCAATCTATAGTAATATAAGTGGAAATGTTTTCATTTTACATTTTTAAACTAAAGTGCCATAATTATTTAAATGTAAAATAAAATAATCCAAAACCATTTGGAGTTCCTATGCAAATGTGGGAATGATATATATTATAGTTTCCTTAACTCGTTTAATAAATATTTGAGTTTTATCTTTGTACAAAGCTCAGTGCGGAGTGTTTGAAGGGGTAAAGAGGGTTAGAATTTACAGTGAGTAGCAGAGATATAACAGACATACAATGCCTCATGCCCTTTATTACAAGTGGATTTGGCTGCTGTGGGAGTCCAGGAGGGAGGTCGCATCTCACAGTAGTATTTAAGGAAGATTACATGTGGGAGGATGGCATTTAAATTAGACCTCAAAAGAAAATAATTTTTGTCAAGTAAGCAAACTTCTGAATATGAATAATTATTATTTCCAATATGCAAGGAAGAGGGACCATCTTGAACAAAAGACTTGGAGGCAATAAGTAGAACACTATTTCTAGATAAACAAATATTTCCAGGAAAACAGTTTGGCTGAAACTGATTTAGTTTTTAGAGCATCTTAAATCTTAGGCTGAGGAAATGTGGACTGTTATTGCATTGGGAGAATAGTGGAGGTTGTCTGTATTAGGGGTTGACTTGTTCACATATAAAGAAACAAGTACTTTCCCACTATTTTTAAAACTTACGCAATTAAAAATTATACAGTGTAATCATAAAAAACGACAGATTGTGAGCTTTTTATATGTCTCTAAAGTTAAGCTTTTCCAATATGATCTTCTAGCAGTATTCATGACTTCAGAAATATTTTTAGTACCAAAAAAACTTTTTTCCTCAAAATCAGCAGCATCAGATTCTTGTAGTAGGCCAAATAAGGTAACATGCTAACCTTTTTGCATTTATTCATGATAGTTTAGTCTCTAAATATTAACTGGCTAAAATGTATTTGCAATGATTCCCAGTTGGTCAGTTTTCTAGAAGCTTAGCAATTTTCTTTCTTTTTATGTAACAATATGGAAGCCTCATTATATAAGAAGTATGCTGTGTGAATTGGATGGACCCTGATGTGCTGCTGCAATGCAGTGTAGCAGATGGCAGGGTTCATCAATTCTTAAACCATGCCACTGTGCAAGTTTATTTATTTCAAAATCTTGCTTTAACACTAGATTGTCAGAGAAATTAGATAATGTTTGACTCTGTTTTGGAAAAAGAATTGTATACTCTCTCAATGGTGGATTTTTTTTTTTTTTTTGAGTTGGAGTCTCACTCTTTGTTGCCCAGGCTGGAGTGCAGTGGCACGCTCACAGCCACCACAGCTACTACCTGTTGGGCTCAGGTGATCCTTCCACCTCAGCCTTCCAAGTAGCTAGAACTACAGCCGCACACCACCACGCCCAGCTAGTTTTTTGTAATTTACTGTAGAGATGAGATCTCACCAAGTTGCCCAGGCTGATCTTGAACCTCCAGCCTCAGGCAATCCTCTCTCCTTGGCCTCCCAAAGTGCTGGGATTACAGGCTGAGCCACTGCGCCCCGCCAATGGTGGATTCTTGTAAAAATGTATCTTTTTTTGTTGTTGTTGAGTTCGAGGCTCACTCTGTCACCCAGGCTGGAGTGCAGTGGCATGCTCACGGCCACCGCAGCCTTCACCTGCTGGACTCAGGTGATCCTTCTGCCTCAGCCTTCCAAGTAGCCAGAACTACAGGCATGTGCCACCATGCCCAGCTAATAAAGTATATCTTTATGTATTTTTTGAAACCTTTGGGGAATCAGTTTTAACATTTGTAGGTGTTCCCAAACATGTATTTGAACAACTAATGTTTGCTTTATGTTAATCAACAAGTATCTAAAGTATGAAATGTCGAAAACAGACAAAAACAGGACTGTTTTGTTTTTTGGGGATTTTTTTTTTTTTTGCTTCTTTTTTTTTTAACTTTTGTTATAAAGATGTGGGTGGGGTACATTTCAGGGTCAGGTATGTAAACATTGATCATGCAGGTACCCTTGTTGATGAGTTACGTCCCTCCCTCCCCTAGCAGTTTCCCTCAACTACCAATCCCACAGCCCCCCCTCTCCTGACAGTTTCCCACTACTGCCAATTGCTTTCTTATAGCATTGTAATTATTCAAGGTCAGTTTATGAGTGAGAACATATGGAACTCAGTTCTTTGTTTCTGTGATACATCACTGAGTATGATCAACTTCAAATCCATCCAAGTTGCTGCAAAATCCATATATTTGTTCTTCTTTATGACTGCATAATATTCCATCATGTATATGTACCACATTTTCTTTATCCAGTTCAGCTTTGATGGGCAACACGGTTGGTTCCATGTTTTTGCTATTGTGGATAGAGTTGCAACAAACATACGTGTGCAGGTATCTTTTTTGTAGAATAATTTGAGTTCCTTTGGGCATATTCCCAATGGGGGAATTGCTGGGTCATATGGAAGGTCAATTTCTAGTTCTTTCAGAAATCGCCACACTGTCTTCCAAAGAGGTTATACTAGTCTGCATTCCCACCAGCAGTGTAGTAGTGTTCCTTTTTCTCCCCATCCTCACCAGCACTTGTTGTTGTTTGTTTTATTAATGATGGCCATTCTTACTGGGGTTAGGTAATATCTCAATGTGGTTTTGATTTGCATTTCTCTGCTGATGAGTGAGGCTGAGCACTTTTTCATGTGTCTGTTGGCTGCGCATTTATCTTCTTTTGAGAAGTATCTATTCATGTCTTTTGCCCACTTTTTAAAGGGGCTTTTTGTGTTTTTTATCCTTTTGGCGCATTTGAGTTCCTTGTAGATCCTAGATGTTAGGCCTTTGTCAGATATACAGTTGACAAATATTTTTTCCCATTCTGTGGGCTGTCTCCTTGCTCTCTTGATGGTTTCTTTTGCTTTGGAGAAGCTTGTTAATTTGATGAGGTCCCACTTGTCTATCTTATTTTTTAAGGTATTGGCCTTTAGGGTTCTGAATAGGAATTGGTTCCCAGTTCCAATTTCCATAAGAATGTCTCCTGCCTTTCCTAAGATTCTTATAGTTTGAGGTTTTACATTCAGGTCTTTGATCTATTTAGAGTTAATTTTTGTGTATGATGATAGGTAGGTGTCCTGTTTCAATCTTCTGCATGTGGTCAGCCAGTTTTCCCAGCACCATTTACTGAATAGGTTCTCCTCTCCCCAGAGGTTGTTGTTGGAGGTTTTGTCAAAGATGAGTTGGTTGAGGAATTGAGGCTTTGCTTCTGGAATCTCTATCCTATCCCATTGGTCTATGTGCCTGTTGTTCCAATACCAGGCTGCAAAAACGGAACTGTTAAGCATGTGATGGGATTTAATAAAATAAATATAATCTGTGAATGATATGCTTCCATTTTCCTGTTGTTTGTGCCATGAAAGTGAAAAATTACTAGATTACCCAGAAAATTAATGGAGGGCAGAGGCTGTGTCTGCTTTTTCTCGTACATCTCCTCACAGTACTCAGTCCACAGTTCATGCGAGACATCTGTTGAGACACTGTTAAGTCATATGGCACCTAGCATATGATACTCTCTTGCTATTTAGCACTAAGTAGAGACGAAATCTTCACAATGTGTATCAGAGATTAAAAATGAAAAGTAAAGTATGTAAAGTCAAATTTCGTTTAGAATATAGTAGTTTTCAATTATTTGGGCTTTATTAAGGATAACCCATAATAGGAAACTGTATTCCATAAGATGAAAACTGTGATGAAATATTATTTGGTCTTCATGTCCTGATATCAATGATAGGCTGTTCATACTTTTCTTTATTCACTTTGACCTTTTCCTTGTTGCCCACTTTTGCCTTATGAGTTTTGAGAAATATTTTTTCCAAGAAAAGGACTTTTCTTTGCTTAAATAGATCATGCTAATGTAGATATTTTGGAAGTATTTTAAAGAAGAATAAAAAAGATTAATAATCACAGTTTTATCCTCCAGAAGTGACTATAAGTAATTTGGCATATGTTCTTGATATATTTGTTTTGATGTCTTCTATGATATTGACAGTCTTAAACTTTATTTTCCTCTCGTACTATCAATTCATTTCCCATTTGAAAATCTTTGCATCTTGATGGGACCCAGTGTTCTGTGGCCTAATATTTGCAAATTGCTGGCATTTGGATTTGCTTTACTTAATTGCTTTTGTTTGTTGACCTTGTTTACCATGTTTTATGAAAGTGAACATTATTGGAAATACAAAGATTTGTCTTTCTCCTTTTAGTTATTTAATTTTTTAATTGATAGAAGATAGTTATAAATATTCATGTGATGTTTCAATACATATAATGTATAGTGATCAGATCAAGGTAATTAGCATATTCATCATCTTCAACCTTTATCATTTCTTTGTGTTCATTCAATGTCCTCCTTCTAAATATTTGAAGCTATATATTATTGTTAACTATAGTCATCCCACAGTCCTATGAACACTAGAACTTATTCATCCTATCTAGCTGTAAATTTGTGTTTGTTTTTTTAAATTTTTTTTTAAGAGACAGGGTCTCGCTCTGTTACCTAGACTTGAGTGAAGTGGGGTGATCATAGCTCACTGCATCCTTGAACTCCTGGGCTCATGCAGTCCTCCTGCCTCAGCCTCCCTAGTAGCTGGGACTACAGGCATGTGCCACTACGCCTGGTTAATTTTTTAATTCATTGTGGAGATGGGGTCTTACTAAGTTGCCCAGGCTAGTTTTGAACTCAACTCAAGTGGTCCTTTTGCCCTCGCCTCCCGAAATTCTGGGTTTATAAGCATGAACCACAGTGCCTGGCCCAAGCTGTAATTTTATATCCTTTAATAAATCTCTTTCTATCATTCCCTTTTAGTTATTTTTTAGTGAAAAACTTTCTTAGATGTTAAAATTTTTATTTAATGGAGGGAACATATTTAAAGGGTCTTAATGTATAATTTACAAAATATCTCTTGCATTTAATCTGGGTATGGCATTTTACTTGTTTTTAAGCGATATATATGCATTTTGCAGCTTTCTCTTGTCAAAACTTTGTGTTTTTTAAAATTTTTAATGGGTAAGTGGATTAAGAACTTCTTTAGGGGACTGGGCAGATACTGTTTTCCTTTATTCCCAATTTAATACTATACTAAAACATAGTAGGCCTCTATAGGGACATATTTTTAAGGGTGAAGAGACCTGTTTATGCTAAACATTTGTCCAAAGAAGAACTAAAGGAAGTTGAGTTAATGTCACCTTCAAATGTGTTAGCTTCCATGTCAACTACAGAATTATTTTGTCTCTCTTTGACACTTTGCTTTTTTAATAAAATTACTTATCTAGAATAGAATGTCATGAAAGTAAATATTAATGTCTTATAAGGAAGTTCATCAGTCCTTCTTGTCAGCAATTTTTCTTTAAAAAATTACATTATTATTTAATTCCTGTAAACTTTGTTTTAGTCTTGACTCTTCTTCTAGGGGATAGACCTTTCTAGGAGAAGGTTTCACCCTTTCTTTTTCTATATCAATTTATGTACCCTGAACATAGCAGGTGCTTAATAATGATGTCTAAAAACCATACTGCATGTTTTACTTAAGACAGCTAGAAGGAAATATGAGGTTAGTAAATTTAAAAATATTTGTGATCTTAGCTTACTTTAAAATTACTCAGAATCCCACTCATTGTATTTATTTTTTTATTTATAGAAATGCTTCCATCATTTCTTCAGAAAGTTGAAGTTGTCTCTGAAGCTTCTAGAGAAACTTGTGTAGCTCTGAGTGATTGCCTTAATCTCTTCACTAAACAAGAAGTGGTAGGTAGTTTGGAATTAAATTTTTAAAATAATTGTTTGGGTGTTACACTCTTGATCATCCATGAAGTCCTCGCTTTCAAATTATTCGAAGGTAGGAAAAAAATAGTACTAATGAGAGAAATGAAAGGTTAATTTTTCAACAAAATTTAAAACTTATTTTTGATGAAGCAGCATGATTCTGAAATAATTTGTGTTCATATCTTTTGAATTTGTTGATGTAACCGTATATAACAAGTATATTTCAAGTTGATCTGCTCAGGATTGTTATGACATTTCAATAAGAGGGATGCAAAAATATTCTAGAAACAATCTTTGTGTAAAAAACACTTTTATTTAGAAATAAGTACTATCATACGTAGCTATGTAAACTGAGCTCAATGGAGTATTTTTTGTGTTCTTTTCCCATTGCTCTCTTCTCCTTCAACTGTTAGCCATTTGCTTTTACAAATATGAGTGTGAATGGTATGCTGATCTAGTAGTAATTCTTTTTCTAAGGACTGAAAAGTTGTAAAAATGTGTTTTGGTTGCCTGAACTAGGATTTTTCTTTATTTTTTGTACACTTTCAGGATTTCAGTATAAGCCAAGTGGCAATAGCTTTCTTTTTCATTTTGTTAAATATCACATATTATGTTTAATCTTTAACTTTTTACATTAAGATACTAAGTTTTTTATTCTGGATTCATTTTATTTATGCCTTTTGGTTAGAGATTAGGTTTTGGTAAAAGATAGGTGAAAATAGTTTTATATATGTTCCTTTCATATGTAAAGATCTAAAATTTTATTTTCCCATGATTAGAACAGGAAGCCTTGCGAATTTGCATATAATTTTTTTAATGCTGTGTTTACTATATGTACCAAAAATTCCATATATTAGTTTATTTGGAGAATAAGAAAAGTATGGAAATAGTCACTTGAAACAAACTTACCAAAAGTCTTTCAACAGAATTCTATTAACTATCACAGGAAGACATACTTGTTTATTTTAACTGGTTGAATCTTTTTTTGAGTTGGAATCTCACTCTGTCGCCCAGACTGGAGTGCAGTGGCCGCTCCCCCACCGCAGCCTCGACCTGCTGGGCTCCGGTGATCCTTCCACCTCAGCCTTCCGAGTAGCCGGAATTACAGGTATGCACTACCACGCCCGGCTGATTTTTTTGATTTATTGTAGAACCCGCAGGCTCAGGCAATCCACTCACCTCAGCCTCCCAAAGGTGCGGGATTACAGGCTGAGCCACCGAGCCCGGCTTGGTTGAATCTTTTAATACTGTTTGAAATATCCCATGTCAGCATTTCTATTTTTGATGGCTTGATAAATTTCATATGCTAGTTTATTTAAATGAGGAATGATTTAGTGTTCTAAATAAATCTGAATAGGATGATCATATCGTAGAACATCTTTGAAATTAACCCTCTGCACTCAGAGATGTCTCACGGATTATCTACCAGCAACTCAACTGCACTTTTTTTATGAAACTGTGAAAAATGAATCACTTCCTATTACATAGTACAGCGTTGGAACCAGTTATTTCATTATAATGATATTTGGCTTAAAATGGAATTTTGGACATTGAGGAACTTGTTTATTACAAAAAATCAAAGTTTTATATCTTATATTTTTCTAATGTGTGGTAACATGTGAAACAGGCACCTGTATACATTGCAGGTTTATTGATACATGTTGTGCAATAGTAATTTGTTTGACTTCTTTTTCCACCCGATGTCTTTCTGTTCAAGAGGACAATGCAGTCTCATTTTCTTCCTCCCACATTAATAATATATAATTTATTGTCCAGTCTGTTGTTTGAAGAAGATGTGGAAGGGCACACTTGTGATTCCTGAAAACCACTTCTTAACTGATCGATCATATCTCAGTATATTTTCTATCTCTTTATTTGCTTTTTCTTGTGGTTTGAATAAAAAACTTAAAGGAAACATACATTTTTGAAAAATTTGTGCTGGCATAAGTTTGTCCTGTCCCCTGAGAGGAGACATCAGAGTGGTTTGCTAGATTTATGATGACTCCTCAGAGGGACATTCAAGTACAAAGGGTTAATAAATTATGATGTAACAGAATTCATATAGTTTTTAGTATACTGATAAAACCAAATTTCATTCATGTATCTCATATGGTACCTGATGGATATTTTTTTTTTTTTTTTTTTTTTTTGAGTTGGAGTCTCACTCTGTCTCCCAGACTGGAGTGCAGTGGCTGCTTCCGGCCACCGCAGCCTCGACCTGCTGGGCTCCGGTGATCCTTCCACCTCAGCCTTCCGAGTAGCCGAAATTACAGGCATACGCTACCATGCCCGGCTGATTTTTTGATTTATTGTAGAGATGAGGTCTCGCTGCCTGGGGGGGTCTCGAACCCATGGGCTCAGGCAATCCACTCACCTCAGCCTCCCAAAGGCGCGGGATTATAGGCTGAGCCACTGAGCCCGGCTCCTGATGGATATATTGATAGCTTTTTTTTGTTCTAGAGATGTATGGTTTTAAGGCTGAACACTAGATTAGAAGCAATGTGTTATTTTGGTATGTGTTTAATTTCTGGAGATGTCAACCTATTCTGATTTTCAAACAATCTGCTTTAAAAAATAGTCTAAGTCTTTCTCTTTGTGCAAATCTGGATGCACAAGAGTATTAGCATAAAGTTTAGACTAATTAACCTCTTTTAGCCTCTTAAATTGGTCATGAAGATTAAATAGGATAATATAAGCAAAATACTTAGCATAGTGCTAGACACATAGTAGGTCCTCAATAAAAGTCAGCAGTTATTACTGCAATATCTATATAGTTAATATTTATAACCCCCTCTTTGATAGTATCTTGGGAATTTTATGCCTTTAACGCTGGATTTATCTAGTTTTGGGAGGAGGTAATGTTGTCAAAGAATTTATCTGACTACTTCCCTTGGAATGATTATGTTGTGTTTCCATCCTTCTTTACTTATTGTTTAAATGATAATAGGGTACTTTGCTTCTCTGCACCTTGATGTCTTATCTTTCAAACAAGGGAAACCATATAGAAAGTTGTTAGAAGCACTGGTCTGAAAGTCTAAAGGACCTGTTTTAAATCTCAATCTTTCTCTAACCAACTGTGAGACAAATTTCTGTAAAAGGAAAATATATGAACACCTCAGAATTGGGTGTGGGCATCAACTATATATATATAGATGAATAATATGTATATAGATTATATTAGCATACTGCGTGGAAGACAGTATTCTTTTAGTAACTGACATTTAATGTTTCAGACTTTTCAAGTATCCTTAAGATACCTTTTCAGTAGTTTTATGAAATAGCAACTCTATAAGACCCATAGTAGAATCCACAGATTTCTTTCTCAGAAATAAGATTATAGACAGAAGACACCCAGAAACATTTGAAAGATAAGTGGCATCCTTAAAGTTAGCCTTTCAAATGACTAAGAATTACAACATAGGAATTTAATAGCTTAATTGAGGTCAGAGTGGCATAATTATGTGTTGTAATGCCTTATCTGGTATTATAAATTACATTTCTATTATCTGGAAATTTTATTAAAAGAGCACTTATAAGCTTTGAAGTCCCACAGACCTGGATCTGACTCCTGTGCGGTTTAATCTTTCTTCGATTCGCTTTTTAAATGTGATCTCCTTTTTAAAGTGGTAGCCAACCAAAAAGGATTGTTTTGAAAAGTAATTGAGATCATATTGGTAAAACACCTGTGTAGTGCCAGGCACACAATAGGGATCTAATAGATATAAGTGACCCCAGTCCCCATGACAGCAAAATTGTTTTTATTCTCATCTTTTTTTTTTTTTTGATGGCAGTTATTTCAAATATTACACATGTATTTCTGAATGAGATATTTTAAACTTAATTTATGTTTCTTTTTCTTTTCTTTTTTATTTTTTTGAGTTGGAGATCTCTGTTGTCCAGGCTGGAAATGCAGTGGCACAATCACAGCTACCATGGCCTCAGTCTCCTGGGCTCAGGCAGTTCTTCTGCCTCAGCCTTCAGAGTAGCTGGGACTACAGGCATGTACCACCATGCCTGGTCAATTTTTATTTTTATTTTTGTAGAGATGAGGTCTTGCTATACTGCCCAGGCTGTTCTCAAACTCCTGGGCTCAAGCAATCTTCTCGCCTTGGCCTCCCAAAGTACTAGGATTACAGGTGTGAGCCACCAACTCTGGCCTCTTTCAAATCAAAACAAAACAAAACAATCCGTTGTCAGGCCATAATTTTATGTCTCAGAATTGTCTTTTTGTATTACTCAGTGCCTTAATACAGAGATACCTTTCCTGGATAATGTTTATAGGACTCTTGAGTTTTTCTTCTAAATGGTTTGGTCCTGCTAATGCTTTTTGAATTCTTGTTTGCTTTATGTGGGTTTTTAAGTATTACCTCTCTTGATTTTTTTAGATTAACTGTGTGCCTGCCTCTAGCAGTGAAATACTGATCCCTTCTGATATACTCTTTCTAATCTTCTACTTATTAACAAAATCAGATAACCAAACTTGGTAAAATTATATCCACAGTAAGAGTGAGCTGACTCTGTATGAGGTTCTCAGCAGGGGATTAGAGTTACAGAGAGTGCAGATCTTTATGCCTTGTATTTTTGTGCACTACGTGTGTGTTTTTTGCTTATTAAGGATACACTGATAAGAACTACATAATCTAGCTTTTCCTATGACCTATGAATAAATGAGGCATTATTATAGGCAGATTTTATTTGTTCATAAAACTAATGGTTGAAATAATTTACAATATATAAAATGTGCTATAAAATTTGTGGTTGATCTGCTATAGAGAAGCCTACAAGCTTTTTTTAGGGTGGTTTACTTGGAAACAGTATAACAGAATATTAGTGCTATGTCTTTTCTAACCTTTGTCTGAGAGTTCCATTCAAAAGACTAGAAACTGGTTTCATGAATTATTTTTGTTCCCATGGTTTTCCTCACCAGAGGATAGTCTCAGAAATGGTTAAAATGGCACGCAAAAAAAAGCCTGCATTGGTGTCCTTCTTGTTCTGTTATCATCCAGCTCCCTTGATGTTAATCAAACCACTTTTTCCCATTTAGGAACGGCCTATTTAAAGTTAGTATAAGCTCATTTATAAAGTATTTTATGCTTTCATGTGAAAGCTCCTGACGGCTGAAGAGCTGTGATGCCACTGTATGGTTGGAATGATAGAGGTGCTAACTTTGTTTTATAATGGAGAGATTCAGACTCTCTGTTGGAACCATCGGATGGGTTAGAATTCTGTACTGCTTCTTTGGACTGGATGCTGGTGTCTTAGAAGAGAAATCATGCATTCATGTGGACTCATAACTCAACAGAGTGATGGTTTCTTACATTGATGTAGCTTCCTGTACTGTCCAGCAGTCGTTCAGTCATTTTGTGACCCCATCTCTTAATTTCCTAATGTTAACAATGGTTCTTTCTGGCCTTCATCCCTCTCTCTCTGACCCTCTTGCAGTTTCCTTGCCTCCCTCTACTCTGAGCAAGATTTCTTTGTTATACATGAGGCACTCATTATATAGGCCTCAATTCCCTGTCACTCCGCAACTTTTATCTGCATCTGCTCTCATCCTTTCTTCTTGCCATTTGCTGGAGGCATTTGTCTCCTTCCATTCTGCTTCTCTAGGACCTTGCTTCAAAAAATAGCTCCTCTCAGCCGGGCTCGGTGGCTCAGCCTGTAATCCCGCGCCTTTGGGAGGCTGAGGTGAGTGAATTGCCTGAGTCCGCGGGTTCTAGACCCGCCTGGGCAACTTGGCGAGACCTCATCTCTACAATAAATCAAAAATTAGCCGGGTGTGGTAGCGCGCGCCTGTAGTTCCAGCTATTCAGAAGGCTGAGGCTGAAGGATCACCGGAGCCCAGCAGGTCGAGGCTGCAGTGGCCGGGAGCGGCCACTGCACTCCGGTCTGGGCGACAGAGTAAGACTTCGACTCAAAAAAAAAAAAAATACATATATATATATATATATCTCCTCTCTTTGGAATTTTCTACTCCCGTATTTATAGTTTTGTCTACTTCCCTACATCCTTTTCCAGTTCCATTCTTGCAAATGTGATACTTTCTGTTTCTATTTAATTCTCCAGCTAGTCCACTGACACTATTCTTGCCAATATCTCCTTATTGCTAAATCAGAGGACATTTAAAAATTGTCTTGCTTGTCCTTTGAAGAACCCAGTGTTTGACTACTTCCTGTTTTTTGGAATTCTCTGTGGCTTCCGCAGTACCTCTTCTTCTGGCTTCTCTTTCCTTTACGGTAACTTCTTCTCACTCACCTTCTAAAGCATCTTTTCTTCTGTTTATGCCTTAAACATCCCTAGGCTTTTGTGGATAGCCTTCTCACTCCTAGCATTTTTCTTGGATAATCTCACCTATTCCTTGAACTAGAATGCCATGATGATTCAGATATCTCCACCTTAGACCTCTCCTGAACTCTGAACCAGTATATCCAGTTACCTTTTGAACATTTACATATGGTTATATCAGAAGCATTTCAAAACCATCATGTCTAAAACAGAGTTATCCACAACTGATAGAACTGCCATGTATTCAGTAACTCAGACCTGGATTGTGGGAGCTGTCTTTGGTTCACATTCTTCTTCATCCCCACTTTGAATCAAGTTCTGTCAGTTTGACTTTTTTACATCTTGGTTGCCTATCTCCCTTTACTCCATTTTTCTGGACCCTGACACACAGATTCCTCATTGTCACTCGGGATGGCCCTGTTGGATGACTGTCCCCATTTCCTAATCCCAGGCCCCACCCTTCAAAACTAGGTTAGGTGTCCCTTCTGTTCCATGAATTCCTTGCTCTCATAGCACTTACCACATTATATCATTGTATATTCACAGACTGGAGCTTCTTAAGGAAGCAACTATCTTATTTTTTAACCTAGTACTTAGCATGTAGCAGATGGCTAATAAATACTTGAATGAGTCAATAGCAATTGTGCAAAGGAAAAAATGCAAGTTTTTGGGCCAGACCAATCTGAATCCAAAACCTGCTACCTCGACCATAAGCAAAAATTAATACATGCTTGGGAATTCTGTTTCCAAATCTAAAATTGTAGATATAAGTTATTTTCTGTGAAATGTCTCATGTACAGTCCTGGCACGTTTTAGGTGCTCTGTAAATTGCCTCCTAAAACAAAGTAGTTTTGGCTGTTCCTTATTTTGCTGCCTAGTAATACTTTTATAAAATGAATTCATTCTCTAATTTTCAAGGCCTAGGGAAAAAGATTCTGTAGCAGGGCCTCCTAGGTAGTAGTGTCAAATGTAATTTTTCCAAATACAGTAATACTTAATATTATTTAGACTAATTTGAAAAAAGAAACTGACTTTTCAGAGATACCATGAAACCTCATTGACACCAGTTCCAAATTTTTCGAGTGTGACTTTGTACGGTCTTGTATATAGTCTGTTTCTAGTGCAATTACAGCTATTACTGATTACAGTGGAACTTAAGGTGCTACAGGATCTTGTTAAATTTTTTTTTTCTCATTATTATTCTGGGCTCACTAAAGAATGAGGGCAGACTTATACGCCTTAGAAAGGTTTGAAACTTAGGTTGGAACAGAAAGTTTTCTTCCCCCCCCCATAGCATTATAGCTAACCAGAAATGTCATTAACGTGTACTTGTCACTTAAGTGTGTATTTATGTGGCTGGTGGGTTCTCCTGTCCTATGAGCCTTTGCCCTTCAAACCTGGTTGGGATAAGAAACCATGTATTTCACATAAGCAGGTTTCCCAGTAGTAGGATTAATACCATTGTTTTCCTGGTTGCCGGAATCCTGCCCCCACTAGGATATAAACAGCAAACAGGTGAAGACTATTCCAGCCTTCCCTTTGGACCCATAACCACGAAAGCTTCAGCATAAACCTGAATGTGTCAGGCAAGACGGGAGAGGAGAGGATTCCTTTGCTTCCCCGAGTTTCCCGAAGGCGGGGCGGGGCGGGCCGGCTGGGGGAGGGGAAAAAATAAGTTGTCAGGGCCGGTGTCTCCAGGAGGGGGCTTGAGACACAGCCCACTCTAGGACCTCGCAGGAGCCCCGGCGGAGCGCGCGCAGGGCTCAATAGCAGTCTCCTTACTTCCCTCTCCGAGGGGTTGCAGGCTCTCCCTGGCCGGTCCCTACCTGCGCCTCCAGCCGCCAGGCCAGGGGGAGGGGAGGAGGGACCAGGACGAGGACTGCCTGGAGGGACCGCCTGCTGCAGGCCACACGCGCCGCCCGCTGCGCTCTCCCCGGGAGCCTGGAGGGCGGGTCTGCGGCCGAGCGAGCAGCCCGGGCGCAGCTCGGACTCTGCGGTCAGCCGTGCGGGAGTCCTGGGCCGAGGCGGGCAGCGCCGGTGCCCGGCCGACTTCGCTGCTGGAGCCAGGGGCGGGCCGCACAAAGGTGACTGGGGGAGACCTTGCAGCCGCCCTGGGGCGCGCCTCCTGGATCGCGGCTGGAGGGAGCAGGAGGAGCAGGCCGGGTGCTGGAGCTCTCGAGGAGCGCGCCTGCCAGGGTCCCCGGATCCGGCCCAGGTGGGTGGGTGTGCACCGGCCCTGGAGCTTGGCAGGGCAACCTGGGGCGACCGAGAACACCGGGGAAGAAGGGGGGAGGGCGGCCAGACGCGATCCAGGGATAAGTAGATCCAAGAATAGTTGGACTCGGTGCGGGTGCGCGGGGAGGGGTGCGCGAGCCGGGGACCCCGCTCTTCTCCCAGGCGGCTCTTCTTGCGGTGGGGTTGCCTTGGGGTCCTACCGGGAAGTCCCTAGGGGAGAAGCCCGATGAGTGGATCTTTTTTTCGGTTAAATATTAGTATTAGGTCAAGTAGGGCTGGAGTGGGAGGAGTGAGACAGTGAAAGACATTATTGTCCTAAATAACCTTCCAAGTTAGTGATTTTTCGCATGTCTCTGCTCTGGCTGACATTGAGATGAACTCACCATCCGCTGCTCCGAGGCCGCAGAAATTCCAAGAATAGGAGGAGAAATGTGCGAGTGGACTGAGGAGAGAAAGGGAAATTGTATTTGTGCTGCGGAATGGGGAGGTGGCTTTTAACTTCAGTGTTTTGATTAAGGATTTTTGATTACTCATAGGCTTTCTTTGTAGCCTAAGCCAGTGGGGAATCACGTTCCCTGTTCTCTAGCATTCGGAGCATGTGGCGAGTTGTTTTGTGTTTTCTGCGGTGCTGGATTTTTCTGGGTTTGGAGAGAGAGGGTAGTAAGGAGAGAAAGATGCCAGGGAAGAGCTTAGTACAGCTTTACTGAGTTATTAAAGCTATTAAAAGTTTCTTAATGTTAATTAGGTTCAAAGACAGAATTAAGGCATTGCTTAGCAGGAATTTTTTTCAAAAGAGAAAAATGCTTGAAATGTGTGTTGGTGGAATAACGTATAGGCTGGAATACGGGGTCTAAATGTACATTTTCTTTTCAGTTCGAGGACACACCAAAGTTAATCTCTCCTTCAAGTCACATTTGATTTTTAACCCCTCAGCTGATGACTTTGACAGGGTAGCTCAATTTCTACTTGGTAGATACTTAATCTGAACATGAAGACCAGAGAGCCGTTTCAGCCTCTGTCTCAGTACTATTGTTGCTAGCCTGGAGTTGTAAAGGAACTTGTCTGAATAGAGTTGCTGGGCTCCAGTCACTCTTCCTTAGAAACCCTTTGAAGGTTAATTTTAGAAGATTTTATTTCTGATGAAAGTGACCCACATAATCTCTTATTTTCAGTTGTGTACCCTGCAGAATGGGTGAAAATAAAAAAAAAGATTATTTGATTTTTTTATATTAAAAGCAAGTGGATTTATTAATGTTCATGGTAGTTGATAAATAGTCTGAGCACATTTTAATTATTGAACATAAAAGGACTGATAAAATAATTGTGCAACATCATAATCTAAACTCTATCTACAGTTTATGACATTTAGCATTTATATATTTTTTAAGTTTTGATAAACTCATTACTTATTTCTGTTTGCAAATATATGAATGGCTCAGCTTTCTGAGGATTATAAGAAGCATTTTGACTCCTTTAAAAAGTAGAAATTTAGAATTGTTGTTTGGTCCACATTATTCAATATACTACAAATTAATTTTGGAAGCAGCTAAGGTATAAGTTACAAAACAAATGAAGCTTATGTAAACTGAAGCTGGATTTCATTTGGATAACTTTTGGGAAATTTTTGAACAAAAATGCACAAGGCTCTAATTAGCATGGTGCACACATGTGTGCGCATGTACGTGTGTGTATTACACTTGTCATGCTTGATGTGACTCAGGATCTATCCTGATAAGTTTTTGCATTAATGTCTAATGATGGTACCAAGATTATAACCTGCGTGTGATTATGTTTGTTCTATTTATTCCCTACCATATTCCCGATATAGAATGGCTTATACTCTGATGACTTCTGAATGAGTTATATAGGCAGGCATAACTTTCATTTTAACATCAGAGTGTTAAGTATGTGACCCCATACATGTTTATAATGGTCCATTGTGGGTTTGATACCTGTTACTTCATGTGGCTTTTTTCATTGAATAATTCAGCAAGTATTTACAGAATGTTTGCCTTATAGGAGACATCTAGAACAGTCTATCTTCATAAAACTTAGAGTTTACTGCAAGGGTCAGATGATTAAATAGATTCTTACAGAAGGTGCAACATAGCCAGAAGCAACAGAAAGGAGTAAATCCTTGCAAATCATTCATGAAGACTGGAACCTAGGGGGAAGAAAAAGGGAAAGTCTAGTTTAAATGAATAGAAGCAGAGTCTTTTTGAAGGACTTTGTAAAGTGTGCTTAGGAGTTTGAAATTTATCTTGGGCAGTCAGAATCACTGAAAGATTTTTAATCAGATTTAATCAGATTTGCTCCTTATGAGAAGGATTAGAGGAGCACAGGCCTAAAAGCACGACCAGGTGCAGGAATTCAAGAGAGATAATCAGTGCCCAAACCAAGTTAGTGACTGTGGAAAGGAAAGCAAGATACAGAGCAGAGAGATACTCAAAAAATAAATAACATAGAAGCTGATGATGGAATGTGGGGAATGAAGATGGAGTCATCGATGATGACTCCCAGGTTTATGATGTAAGGTCACTGTATAGAAGATGACTAAGATGGGCAATAAAGGAAGTATGGGAAGATGAGTTGCCTTTTGGACATGTTGACATTTTCATAAGGTCATCCTTACTTGTCCAATAAAAATTTGGGAACCATTTGTGTTGGGAGTCACCTTGGTGAACATGGTAATCAAGGTGGAAGAGTGTATAATGTCACCTAGAAGAAATATAACTTGAAAAAGTTTGAAGTCAGAGAATTGAATGCTGACATTTAAAAGACAAGTGGAAGAAAGGGAGCCAATGGAGATTACTGAGAAAAGGCAGCCAGAGAACCAGGAGCAACTCTAGAACAGGGGAGGTCAAGGGAGACAAGTGTTCACAGAAGTATAGATAAGAGCTGAAGCATGTTGATTGGATTTGGTAACCAGGTGATCCTTGGAGTCTTTGATGAAAGACATGTTAGAAGCATGATATAGGAAGAAGCCAGACTGCAATGAGCAAAGGATAAAGAATGAAGATAGACTTTGATTCAGTCTCTATAGACATCTATAATCTGTGAATAACTAGGATTTTATTCCCTCTTCCAATCATTGTATCTTTCATTTCTTTTTCTTGGTCTTAGTGTTGACTGGAAGCTGAGATGATGGGAATTGATGTTCATTTGTGATGTTTAAGAAAGGCATGCTTCTAACTTGTAGTGATTCATTGTCAAGAAATGTATTTAGTAAATACCATTTACCAGGTTAATGAAATTCCATTTCATTCCTATATGGTTCAATTTTTTTTTAATCATAAAAGGGTGTTGAATTTTATTAGATGTTCTTTCCTCATCTATTAAGAGTTTTCATATGGTTTTTTAATCTATTAAGCTGGCAAATTATATATTTAGACTTTTTCTAATGATAAACCATATGTGTGTACCTGGAATAAACCTGATTTGGTCATGATGTATTATCTTTAATATTCTTCTGGATTTGGTTTCTTTTGGATTTTGGTATCTATGCTTATGAGTGAGATTGGCTTATCAATTCCTTTTTTTGTTGTTGTTGTTCTGCCCTCATCAGTGTTTAGCATCAAGTTATATTGCCTCATAAAGTGATTTGGGGAATATTCTCTCTTTTGCTGTTCTGTAGAAGAGCGTGTGTAAAATTGAAATATTCTGGTCTTTGAAAAATTGGAACTTTCTTACAAAACCATCCATGTGAGCTTTTTTAGGGGTACTAATTAGATATATTTAATGGTTATAGGGCTATTTTAACTTTCTGTTTCTTTTTTGGTAAATTTTGACAAGTTATATTATTCTAGGGATTTATTCTTTCCACAATTTCTGGAATTTATTGTTACAAAGTTGTTCACAATATCATTTTATCTTCCTTTTCCTACTCTTTTCTCATTTTTGTTTCCCTAATATTTATTTGGAAATCTCTAAATAAATTCCCTTCTCTTCAAATAAATCTCAGTCCCAGTCTGTCTCTTTCCCTCTCTTTCTCTCTCTTTCACATAAGTCTCATTAAAGATTACTTTATAAGAAAAACTTTTTAGCTTTATCTATTGTATCTTTTTAAAAATTAATTTTTACAATTATCTATATCACTTTTTTGAATTTTATTTTTCCTCTAAGATCTATATGTCTATTATTCTGTCTTTTGTAAGTGGATAACTTGTTCAAGATTTGTTCTTTTCCAGATTCAAATTGTTTATTTCTTAGTTCTAGTATTTTTTTTTTTTTTTTTTTTGAGTTGGAGTCTCACTCGGTTGCCCAGACTGGAGTGCAGTGGCTGCTCCCAGCCACCGCAGCCTCGACCTGCTGGGCTCCGGCGATCTTTCTGCCTCAGCCTTCCGAGTAGCCAGAATTACAGGCATATGCTACCACGCCCGGCTGATTTTTTGATTTGTTGTAGAGATGAGGTCTCACTTCCCAGGCGGGTCTTGAACCCGCGGGCTCAGGCAATCCACTCACCTCAGCCTCCCAAAAGCGCAGGATTACAGGCTGAGCTACCGAGCCCGGTTCTACTATTTTTTAACAGTGACATATGTCACTGTTAGCTTTAGCTATTACTTTGATTATTTTATAGACTCTACTAATGTATTTTTGTGGACTACATCTTTCCAGCCCAAAGACCACTCATATATGTAATATAAGTACTACCCTCCTAATATTTAAAACATCTAAAATTTACAGGAGGTTTGAATGACTCCCAATTTTCTTCCCTTACCCAGTTCTTTCTGTTTCCACTGCGAGGCATTTCTCTGTTTCTTTTCCTCACCATGCTGTTTACCTGCTTTCTTATTATCATTAATACATTTTCTGTTTCTCGATACTTTGAGTGGTGGAAGAAGAATGAGCATCCTTTTCTTGTTCCCTTCTGCTATTACTTTTCTTTCTCTCCCTCATTTTCTACTCCCCTGTACTTTGAGGATTTTTCCATCACCTGTTCAACATATTCATCATTTGCTTGCTCTTGGCCCCAGCACCAAAGAGGAAAAAGCCAGGATAACCTGCATCTAGTTTTTGTTAGATGCTCAAAGGTTCGCCATTATTTACCATATTTCTTGTTATTCTTACATAATCCAACTGAAGACACAGCCAGGGAAAGTATGAGAAAAGCCTGAGAAGAAGGCATAGATGATAGAACATGAACCTGGTGTTATTTGGGGTCCTGAGGCATAGGCTTCAGCAGCACGGATCCCTTTGTAACTCTTGGACTTTGGTCAACTTATTCCAAGGCTCAAACTCCTCCTGTGTAACATGGAGTTGTTCGCAAGACCCTTTCTTTCTTCACAAGTTACTGTGAGAGTCAAATCACATAGGGTCAGCCTATCAGTTTTATATGAGATAGTCTTCATGGAAAATATCTTAGGAATTTGTGCACAATTCAGGGACAGAAATGGAGCAAAAGTGGTTTGTGCCATGGTGTGTTGGATGAAAGAAACCCTGATGGGAAGCAGTAGGTGATGATAGGAATGATAAGAAGCACGGGAGTTATGCTCAGAGGTTGAGAGAGATTGGGAGATGTCCTCTGCTGAAGGGGAACTGATAACCCCCCAGGCATGTTGTTGCATACCGTTAGCTGGATGCTATGCTCCAGTGACATCATCTGTTCTTTTACCTAGTTAGTATTTGCTACATTCAGGACACTGGGCCTTTTTGAGCTTCCCTGAGAAATCAGCCTTCACTTATAATAATGTTTCTATGAGGGAAGATTCTGGTGTTGTTATTCAGGGTTTGAAACTGCTGCATTAGAAATGATGTTTTGTGAGAATAATTCTTAGTAAAATTTCTTACTTGTGATGGAAATGATGTAATTTTGAACTTTTTGGTTAATTTTTTCTTACTTTGTGTCATAGATTAGTTTAAAATCCCAGTCATAGGCTCAATTTGAGATTGTAGAGTATCTAGTCTGGTTGTTTTCAAAGGTTTATTGGCAGTTGAGGCAGATGTCGATGCCTGTGTATAAGACAGGTGAAAGTAAAAGCACCCCCTGATCCACTGTGATACCTCCTCAGAGAAGTTTGAAAATGACTGATCTGTTTGCCTTTATTTTACAGAGAAGACTAGGCTAGGAGAGAGGGTTATTTTCTTGCTTAAGCTCATGTAGCTGGGGGAGGTGTAAAACTTAGAGCTAAATCCAGGATTCTGCCTCCATATTTAGTGCTGAAGAACAACCTGACTATATCATACATGGCTAGAATTAGGAAAATTCATTCATAAGAGAAGGCAGTCCACCTTTTTCAAGGCTGATGTAGTCATCTATTAATATATAAGCTGTTCTCTCTATTTGACAAAAGAATACCAAATTTAGAAATAAGCACAGGACCAAGAATATTGAAATGACTTCCAATCTTATACAGAATACCTGTTTGTGTTCCAGGTTCTCAACAGGAAATTGCTATCCATCTTTTTGTGAAAATTTTGCTTGGTAGAAGTTGCATTTTGAGAAAATATAAACTCTAGATATTCTATATTTTGTCTTAACTGGACTGTCTGAACTGAACTGGACTGTCAGAATGCTATAGCCTAGACTACTGTTCTTGATTGTTCAGGAAAGTGATCCTTGCTGAATTATAAGTTGGAGTTACACCCTCAATTTCTGTTGAGGGGCATTTAAAAAAACATTAGCTTCAATGACATGATTATTTTGCCTTCTAATACTCTTATTTCCCTATATACATATAATCCTAGGTGAGAAATTAGAGCTAAGGGCAAAGACGGAACTTGTTTTCCCTAAAGAATGACTTTGTTTTGTTTTTTTCCTTGTGGACAATTAAAGGACATAATTGATTGTATTTCTCTTTCTGTTTTGACCTTAAGAGAATTCAGAGCCAGATTTGTGGTTCATCTACAATATCTGTGTAGACTCCATCACATGTAGGTCCTATTCCAGTACCCTACAATTTAGCAGTCACTGGATTACAGCATTCTCTTATGAATGAGTTGTATGATGGTGCCACAGGTGCATTCACGTATGGTGATTATATTTTTGTATTTTTCTGCAAGTTGTAATAAGTAAATAGTTATTAAAATGTTAGAATTATATTTTTACTTTATGCTATGCTTTTATTTTATGTCAGAATATATACATGGTTGGCTGGGCATGGTAGCTCACACCTGTAATCCCAGCAACTTTAGGAGGCCAAGGTGAGAGGATTGCTTGAGCCCAAGAGCTTGAGACCAGCCTAGGCAATGGTGAGACCCTGTCTCTACAAAAAAATTTAGCCATATGTGGTGGTGCATGCTACCTGGAAGGCTGAGGTGGGAGAATCTCCTAAACCCAGAAGTTAAGAGGCTACAGTGGGCTATAATCTTGTCACTGTCACTGCATTCTAGCCTGGGTGACAGAACAAGACCCTAAAAAAAAAAAAACTCCTAAAAAAAAAAAAGGGAAAAGTGTATATACATGTTGATAATTAGTTGATTTTGTTGGAGATAATTTGAAGGACCCAAGTTAAAATACATGGGACAAATATTACAATGGGAGAGGTTGTTTCTTGAGTTGAGGTCTCACTTTGGTACCCAGACTGGAGTTCAGAGGCATGATCATGGCTTACCACAGCCTCAAACTCCTGAACTCAATCAGTCCTTTCTTCTCAACCTCCCAAGTAGCTAGGACTATAGGTGCACACCACCATGCCTAGCTAATTTAAAAATTTTTTTAATAGAGATGAGGTCTTGCTAGCCAGACTGGTCTCGAACTCCTGGGCTCAAGCAGTACTCCTGCCTTGGCCTCCCAAAGTGCTAGGATTACAGGCATGAACCATCAATCCCCGACTGTGGGAGAGGCTTTTTTTCATATTAATATGAGACATCCTAATGTTATATTCAGCCTAATATTTGGAGGAAAACTTATTTTTATTTTTGGTAAAATACACATGAGATTTACCATCTTTTTTTTTTTTTGAATCGGAGTCTCACTCTCGCCCAGACTGGAGTGCAGTGGCCGCTCCCGGCCACCGCAGCTTCGACCTGCTGGGCTCAGGCGATCCTTCCACCTCAGCCTTCCAAGTAGCTGGAACTACAGGCGCGCGCTACCACGCCCGGCTCATTTTTTTATTTATTGTGGAGATGAGGTCTCGCCAAGTTGCCCAGGCAAGTCTCGAACCCGCGGGCTCAGGCAGTCCACTCACCTCAGCCTCCCCAAGCACGGGATTACAGGCTGAGCCACCAAGCCTGAATGAGATTTAACATCTTAATGAGCATTTTTAAGTATATAGTTCAGTGGCATATCTCATAAGATTGTGGGTGGGGAGGACTGTATGAGATAGCACACTATGTATTTAGCATAACACCTGGCATAGATTAAACATGCGTACTGGCAAAATTTGGGAAGCACTCCTTTAAGACAGTGTTTTCTTCAGATGGACTTACAACCTACTGAATTGGGATTCCAGCGTATTTTAATCCCCCCCTCCCCAGTTTGAGAGCCGTGGAAACACTTGTCAAAACAGAATAAAACATCAAAATTCTAAAAAAGCAAAGTTATTGTCTTCCTGACCTTAACAGTATTTACAGAAAACAATATATACAGAAAGCTATTTTCAGAGACAGAGCAGAAGGCATTTAAAAGTAGAGTTGGAAATCTTGGGACAGCTGTATAGTGGACTATTCCTCAGTAGAAAGGAAAGAACTTCAGCAACATGGAGAAATCTGAAGACATTATACTGAGTAGAAGAAGCCAGAATGAAAAGAGTACATCCTACATGATTCCATTTATCTGAAGTTCAAAAACAGACAAACCTAAGCCATGGTTGTAGAAGTCAGAGCAGTGGTTTTCTTCGCTGGGCTAGAGTGAAGGGAGAGGGTGATTGTGAAGGGACGTGTGAGAATTTGGGGAAAAGAGGTTGTAGAATGTTCTGTATCTTGATAGTGGTGCTGGTTACATGGGGTATATATTTGTAAAAATTTATTGAACTGTACACTTAAAATGGATGTGTTGTATATCATCTAAAGTCATTAAAAAATAGAGTTGCTGTGCTGTTACTTCTGTTACATATAACTATTTCCAGTTATTTTTATTAGCAGAACTATCAACTACTGAGCCTCTGAAAATAAGATTTGTTTCGATTATGATTAAACTTCTCTGCTTTTAGAAGTGATAATTTACCTCTGGTGGCATATCTCTAAAAAGGAAATTTATTTCGAGGATGTATAAAATACACAAATCTGTGGTGAGTGATTATGTAAGAGAAGCTATTTTTAGGTGGAAGCTTTGTAACCATGATGAGACAGGAGTGTGCTTAACAAATTCTCAGATGGGGCTCCCATACCAGACGTCTGAGAAAGTCATGTGTTCTGCACTATTTCAGAGGACCTTGCAAGCATCATCTTGCATTTGATACATTACAAACCTGATGCAAAAATTTGATGATACAGACATAAGCTCCTAAGTAGACATATCTTAAAATATTTTGCTAATTACAAAATCATGAGATATATGGAAGATACACAGGAGTACACAGAAAGCCATTTTCAAGTCTACTGAGAAGAATAAAACAATCAGCACCCAGCAGCCACTGGTGAGATGTTGGTGTGTCTTAGTTTATTCATAGGGGTATACAAAAACAAACAGAGTATGCCTTGCTGTTTAATATCCTACATTGTTTTCAGTAATACCAGAGTGAATATTTTTCTTTGTCTTATCTATTCTCTGAAAATATTTTTAAGACTCAATAAGAAGCTTATTATTGTTTTAACTGCTATCAGTATATAAGTAATCTTTTACCATGCCCTTTCTATTGTTAAATTTTTACAGCTTTGTTGATGCGTAATTGATGTACAATAAACTGCATATGTTCAAAGTGTAGCTTAATGAGTTTTGACATATGCTTACTATCACCACAGTCAAGATAAGGAATACTTCTATTCCTTCCAAAAGTTTCTTCCTGCCTCTAAAGTTAATACTTCCTGTTCTTTCTTCTACCCTATCCACAGGCAACTGTTGATCAGGTTTCTGTCACTAGAGATTAATAGAAAATTTCTAGAATTTTCTAGAAAGGGAATCATATCATATGTACTTTTTTTTGGAAGGGGGAGTCTAGCTTCTTTAACTCAACATAATTATTTTGAGATTCATCCCTGTGGTTGAACGTATCAGTAGTTTTTTCTTATTGCTGAATAACATTTCATTTTATGGCTGTACCTCAATTTATCCATTCACCTGTGGGTGCACATTTAGGTTGTTCCCAGTTTTTAGATATTACAAATAAGGCTGTGAATATTTGTGTACAGGTATTTGTATGGATATAAGCTTTTATTTCTCTTATGTAAATAGCAGTAGAATGGCTGGTCATATAGTAAGTGCATGCTTATGCTTCTTTGATTTTTTTTTTAAACATCAAAAAAATTGACGTGACTCTCGTGTGTACTATTCAGTGTTATTTAGAACATTCACAATGTGCAACCATCACCTTTATCCACTTCCGAATCATTTTCCTCACCCTAAAGGGAACCTTGCACTCATTAAATAGTCATTCCCCATCCCCCACTCTGTTCCCAATCTCTGAAAACCACTAATCTGCTTCCTATGGATTTACCTGTTTTGGACATTTCATATAAATGGAATCATACAGTGTGTCTGGCTTTTTTACATAGCCTAATGTTTTCGACGTTCATGCACATTGTAACATGTATCCATACTTTGTTCCTTTTTATGACTGAGAAGTATGCTCTGTATATACATACCACATTATATTTATTCAGTCATTCATTTTGGACATTTGGGTTGCTTCTACCTTTTGGCTGTTGCAAATAGTGCTGCTATGAATATTTTTTAAAGTGTTTGAACATTTGTTTTCAATTCTTTTGGGTATCTACCTAAGAATAGAATTTCTGGGTCATATGGTAATTCTATGTTTAACATTTTGAAGAACCACTGAATTGTTTTTCCACAGTGACTGCAACATTTTACATTCTCATCAGCAATATACAAAGGATCCAATTTCTTCACATCCCTTATAAACACGTATTTTTCTTTTTTTAAAGGAAATTATATTCTAGTGTGTGTGAAATGGTATCTTACTGTGTTTATTATTTGCATTCACTTAATGACCAGAAATGTTGGACATGGCTGGGCTCGGTGGCTCAGCGTGTAATCTCAGCACTTTGGGAGGCCAAGGCAGGTGGATTGCCTGAGCGCACAGATTTGAGACCAGCCCAGGCAACTTGGCAAGACCTCGTCTCTACAATAAATAAAAAATGAGCTGGGTATGGTAGTGTGTGCCTGTAATTCCAGCTACTTGGAAGGCTTGGAAGGATCACTGGAGCCCAGCAGGTTGACACTGGGGTGGCCATGAGTGTGCCACTGTACTCCAGCCTAGGCGACAGTGAGACTCTAACTAAAAAAAAAAAAAAAAATTGGACATCTTTGCACGTGCTTTTTAGCCATTTGTATATCTTTTTTGGGAGAAATATCTATTTGAGTCTTTTGCCCATTTTACAGGTGTGTTTTTGTCTTCTTATTGTTGACTTGCAAGGCTTCTTTATATTCTTGTATATATATTCTAGAAACTAGACCCTTATCCCAAATATTTTCTCCCATTCCATAGATTGTCTTTTTTACTTTGTTGATAGTGTTTTGTGATACACCAAAGTTTAAAATTTTTGTTGCTTGTGCTTTGGGTGCATTTTTTTTTTTTTAACTAAACTGAAATTCTTCTAAATTACTTTTTATCCAGGAGTCACATCAGAATAGTCTGTGAAATGTTATTTTAAAAAAATTACATTTATAATAAGTGTTAGTATTAGCATTTAACAAACAAAAACATCCCAAACAAGTAGCATTAGTTTAAAAAAGAAATTTCTTTTTCTTTTACCTTAAAGAAGACAGGAGGCAGGGAGTCTGGGCCTGTTACGGCTGTTTCAGGTGTTAGGGAGCAGTTTCTAGTGTCAAATTCTAGTCAGCAGGAAGGAGGAAGTGGCAGAGAAAGGAGTATGCGATTTCCTTTATGTAGATCTGGTATATTCTGTGCTCTATTTGTAGCATTCTTGGCCAGAATTTAGTCAGTCATATGGCTATAGCTGCCAGAGAGATGGAGAAACATGGCCTTTTAGCTGGAGTACAGTGCATTCAGAAAAAATTGGGGTTCTTACAAAGGCAAGAATGGCAGAATAGGTATTGTGAAAAACTGCAGTCTCTGTCACAATGCACAGGCCTTGTTCATTCTTGGAAATTCTAACTAAGTAGGTCTGGGCTGGAACTGGGCCTTCTAATTAAAAAGAAATAAATAAACCCTATGGCTGATCTTAATAGGCTTTTCATTATTGGGATCTTCAGTTCTGAGCCAGGTTTTGAACAGGACAGTGCTTGGAGTGAGAAACTGTTCTTCTGGTGGGCATGGATTCTACCCTTTGGCTAGATGGGTTTACCTAATGGATTTTTTCAGTGACATGGTCCCTGATAGGGATCCAAGGGATAGTTTTAACAATGCTTTGCTGTAGTCCAACTATCTCTGCTGACTCCCCAACCCCCTTTGCCTGTTCTAGTAATTCTCATCCAAAAAGGAAGCAGGTGAAACCTGCCTTTAAGACTCAGGATCATGTACTTCTACCCACATTTTATTGGCAACATCGTGGATGAAAAGCTGGTGGAATTTGGTGTTAAAAGATCTTGGTACCTTTGGCAACTTAAACTTTTTGATCTTCAGTTTATGTGCGTATGCATACATATTCCTCACAGAGCTATGATGAGGATTTAATGAACTAAGAGTATATGCAGTACTTTTTAAACTGTAAAGTGTGATGTGTATAACTTAGCAGTAGTAGATACAAAAATAGACCCATGTAAACAGAACCAAGTTTTATACAAGTGCTCCTGAAATTGTCACCCTTTTTTTTTTTTTTTTTGGCTAGATAAACTCTCATACTGAAGTTAAGAATAATGAGATTTTTGGAGTCATTTTTGCTGAAAGCCCTGCACTTAAATTTTATCTTTCTTGGTAAACTTTGAAATGCTTAAAGAGATCTTATCAAGAAAAGCTATCTTGTGTTGCTTTATTCCCTCCCCTACCTCTGCTGTTACTATACACCTTTTTGTTTGTTTGTTTTTTTGAGTTGGAGTCTCACGCTGTCGCCCAGACTGGAGTGCAGTGGCCGCTCCCGGCCTGCCGGGCTCCGGCGATCCTTCCGCCTCAGCCTTCCAAGTAGCCGGAATTACAGGCATGCGCTACCACACCTGGCTGATTTTTTGATTTATTGTAGAGATGAGGTCTCACTGCCCAGGCGGGTCTCGAACCCGCGGGCTCAGGCAATCCACTCACCTCAGCCTCCCAAAGGCGCGGGATTACAGGCTGAGCCACTGAGCCCGGCTACTATATACCTTAATATTCATTAGTCCCAGCTACTCAGGAGACAGAGGAGGGAGGATTCCTTCAGCTCAGGATTTTGAGATCAGCCTGGGCAGCATAGATTTCTTGAAAATAGATGTATATATATCTTTGACACTTACCTTTGAGTATTCCAGGCACCACTCCAGACACTAGGGATACAATCATGAACAAATGTTTAATGGAGAGCTAAGAAGATGTGATTTAAAAGATAGACTTTTAAAAATTATAGAATTTTCCCTCCATTTCTCCATCATCCAGGAAAGACATTGGTGTTGAGGTTGACATACTGTCAAGCATAGTAGCTATACCATGGCTTCCAGTGCTTTGACAAAACCTCAGATACGTGGTGAAGGCCACGTGTCTGCAGTTTCATGTTGTTGGAGCATGTTCATGTTGTTGGAGCATGTTGTTCAGCTGTGGCCCTGGGCTGAAGCAAGAAGGAAGCCATATGCAGATTTCTGCAGAAATTATGATTCCATGGGAGATTGGAGGAGTTGAGGAAGAGTGATATCTTTCAGAGTATAAAGTGATTTGGGAATATAAGTAACTTCTTTGGGTTGAATTAACATACAAGCTTGTTATTGACCCATATTCCTGAACTATAAAACATGCTATGTGGGCTAAGAAATAGTTTGTTTTGATAAATATATAATTAACAAAACGCAAAACCCAGACTCTTAATTGAATAGGTTGATTTAGAATTTTATCATTTTATTTTTTATTTTAAAGATGTGGGGTACAATTCAGGGTTAGGTATACAAATGTTCATTATGCAGGTACCCTTATTGATGAGGTATGCCGCTCCCCTGGCAGCCTCCCTCAACTGCCAATTCCATTCCCCTTCCCCTGGCAGTTTCCCACTACTGTCAATCCCTTTCTTATAGTATTATGATAATTGTTTAAGGTCTGCTTATGAGTGAGAGCATATCGTACTCTGTTCTTTGTTTCTGTGATAGATCACTGAGTATGATAGTCTCTAAATCCATCCAAGTTGTTACAAAGTCCATATGTTTGTCCTTCTTTATGGCTGCATAATATTCCATTGTGTATATGTACCACATTTTTAAATTCCAGTCCAGCTTCGATGTGCAGCGTGGTTGGTTCCATGTTTTTGCTATTGTGAATAGAGCTCCAACAAACATGTGTGTGCAGGTATCTTTTTTGTAGAATGATTTGAGTTCCTCCAGGTATATTCCCAGTAGGGGAATTGCTGGGTCACATGGAAGTCAATTTCTAGTTCTTTCAGAAATCGCCACACTGTCTTCCAAAGAGGCTGCACTAGTTTGCATTCCCACCAGCAGCGTAGAAGTGTTCCTTTTTCTCCACATCCTTGCCAGCATCTGTTGTTTGTTTTATTAATGATGTCCTTTCTTACTGGGGTTAGGTGGTATCTCTGATGATTAGTGAGGCTGAGCACTTTTTCACATGTCTATTGGCTGCCCATATATCTTCTTTTGAGAAGTGTCTATTCATGTCTTTTGCCCACTTTTTAATGGAGCTGTTTGTTTTTTAGAATTTTATCATTTTATATAGCCAACACTGATTTATTATATTACATTGAATTATACTTGCAATATGTCTAATATCTACTATTCCATGGCAGTTGGTATTCTGTTCTTTAATTTACATGATACATAAAAACTTCATTTTTAAATACATTATACTATAATCTGAAATAATTTGGAAATTACACATTGAAGTGCACAGTGCTTTTAGGAATGTAATCCTGTAAGTACTACTTCTGAATTATAAAATATACATAATGATGGAAATTTAGAATTATTGTTGAAGTTCCTTATGTAAGAGTTATAATCAGCATCAAGTGGTTCAACTTTGCAATTGAAGAGCAAATTATTATCAGACTTGTAGCAAATTATTTTAAATGCCAGAGCCATTAACACAACAGTGATATAAATGTGTGTTGAATTCACTCATGGTAGCATACTGTGGGAGTGAACACTACTTTTATTTCAGAAGACATGTTTCTCCTATCTGCTTTTTAAAGGATATATGAAATCTAATCTTATTTGTTCAATTGTCACTTGCATATAGCACGTTTCTCATTTGTTTTATTTTTGTAGGAGGATATTTTTAAATCATTCTGATGGAAATAGGTATCAGATATTCTGGGTTTATATTGATTCTTCTGAGTATCGTTATCACCTCCTTAGAAAACACTCCATTTATTAAGCCAGGCTTGATGGCTCAGCCTGTAATCCCACACTTTGGGAGGCTTTGGCGAGTGGATTGCCTAAGTCCGTGGGTTCAAGACCAACCTGGGCAACTTGGTGAGACCTCATCTTTACATTAAAAAAAAAAAAAATTAGTCAGGCAAGGAAGTGCACACCTGTAGTTCCAGCTACTTGGAAGGCTGAGGTGGAAGGATCACCAGAGCCTAGCAGATCGACGCTGGGGTGGCCATCATGAGTGTGCCACTGCACTCCAGTCTGGGCAACAGAGTGAGACTCCAACTCAAAAAACAAACAAACAAAAAGCACTCCATTTATTTACCAAGTCTTTATCCTTCCCTCCAAGTATCTGTAGGTGCCTATTTATTTGGCTGTGTCTTAGATGTGGGGTTGTCCCCAAATTCTGCCTTGATTTAACTATCTAAAGGTACATTTTGGAAATAATTGACAACAGAGTATTAGCAAAAAGTGCTGTTTAACAAGTTCCTTCGAGGCCATTTTACTTTCAGCATATCAGTATGTCAACAGCTAGATAAATCTATATCTTTTTTCCTGTGGTGGAGCCTGAGTGCAAGAAGTGCAGAGGTCATTCTGAATGGGATTTCATTTTCTTGGCATGGCAATGCCTGCATGAAAGGGGCATTTTTTAAATGGTGCCTGTCACAATCAGGTATAAACAGTGGGGAAATGCCTGAAAGCCATCATGTGTTTAGTTGACCAGGTTAGTGTGGACAAGGCTTTATAGGGCCTTGCGAGTCATCTCAGTTTTATCCTCAGGGTGAACTTCTTTCATGTTATGTGTAATGTCAAGAGCCTAGAGGCTTCTCACTAGATCACAGGCTGGAAGCAATTGGGTTGATGACTTCTTTGTTCCCTCACATACGGGGAGATAGCAGAAGCAATTTGACGAAAACTTTGTTACACATACCCCCCATCTGATTCTGAGCACATACATAGCACCTTTCTCCTGAAATTAAAGATGATCTGTCTGAGACTTAGCAAAGACCACTGTTCACTTTTGGGTTAGATGCCATCCCTTTTTGCAGTCAGGAACACCATTCCAGCAATTCTTCCCTCTTACTCCTACAATTATAATTTCCCCCTTTCTACTGAGCCTTTTGCATCAGTGTAAAAGCAACCTGGGTTGTCTTCCTTAATAAAACTTCATTGACCCCACAACCCCTTCAGGCAGCTGACCCACTTTTCTCCATCCCTTTTGAGCAAAGCTTCTTAAGAATGTGGACTGGACCTGCTCTCTCATCTCTCCTGACCCACACAGTCAAGTATTTGCCTCTAACATCCTCTCACTGCTCACTGAAGCTGCCCTTGTTAAGGTCGTCATTGACTCCTACATCACCAAATCTGGTCAACTCTTTTTTTATTTTTTTTTTTGAGTTGGAGTCTCAATCTGTCGCCCAGACTGGAGTGCAGTGGCCGCTCCCGGCCACCGCAGCCTCGACCTGCTGGGCTCCGGCGATCCTTCCGCCTCAGCCTTCCAAATAGCCAGAATTACAGGCATACGCTACCACGCCTGGCTGATTTTTTGATTTATTGTAGAGATGAGGTCTCGCTGCCCAGGCGTGTCTCGAACCCGCGGGCTCAGACAATCCACTCACCTCAGCCTCCCAAAGGCGCGGGATTACAGGCTGAGCCACCTAGCCCAGTGGTTGTCTCTTCTTAATTCTCATAGTATTTGATCTGTCATTGGTGTTTGATGTAGTTAATCACTTTTTTCTCCTTGAAATATCTCTTTGGCTTCTGTAACACCACATACTCCTGAGTTTCCTGTTACCTCTCTGTCTTCCCTCTAGGATCCTACCCCTGTTATTTTGGTTTTCATATTACTGGTTCTTTCTCAGCTCTTCCACTAGGGTTGAATCCTTGGATTTCTTCTCGTTTCCATCTCGCTTTCTTCATTAGTGATCCTGTTTGTGAGTGATGTGCAGAGTCCTCTCTGCCGCTTGGACCTCATTTTCCTTAAACGACTGGTGTACTATTTGATGCCAACTTGAGACCTACACTTGGACTTCTGAGAGCATCTCACAGCTACCATGTGTGAAACTGAGTTCTTGATCGTCCTTTTGATCCAGCATCTTTTCCATGTTAGGTAATAATGACTCTGTCCTTCTAGTTGTTCAGACCAAGACCCTAGAGTCTTCCTTGATCCTTCTTCTCTTATGTCACTTAGTCTGTCAACAGTCATTTAGGCCTTATTTCAGAATATATCCATAGCCTGAACACACACACACACACACACACACACACACACACACACACACACACACACACCGCCTTTAGTGTAATAGTCATGGGGATCATATTTAAATGTAAAACAAATAGTCATGGGGATCATATTTAAATGTAAAACAAATAGTTTCTTCTACTCCTCCTCCACCGGCAGAGTCAGAATCAGAGTTCTTGGCATTGGTTTGAAAGCTCTGTGTACATCCCTACATCATCTCTGTTTCCCCCATCTAAGGTAAGTTTGCATTGGTTTCTGAGGGAGATTTATTCTTTTTATTATTATTATTATTATTATTATTATTATTATTATTTGAGTTGGAGTCTCACTGTGTGGCCCAGACTGGAGTGCAGTGGCACAATCACAGTTCACTGCAGCCTCGACCCCTTGGGCTGAGGCAGTCCTTCTGCCTCAACCTCCTGAATAGCTGGGGCTACAGGTGCATGCCACTACATCTGGCTAATTGTTTTTCTTCTTCTCTTTCTTTCTTTCTTTTCTTTGAGACAAGGGTTTGCTATGTTGCCTAGGCTGGTCTCAAACTCCTGGGCTCCAGCAATCCTCCCACCTCAACCTCCCAATTTGCTGGGATTACAGGTATGAGCCTCCATGCCCAACCAAACTTTTTTATTATATTTACTTTTTTTTTTTTTAAGAGATGGTCTTGCTTTGTTGCCCAGGCTGTAGTTCAGTGGCACAATCATAGTTCACTGCAGCCTTAAACTCCTAGGCTCACTTTTTTTTTTGAGTTGGAGTCTCACTCTGTCATCCAGGCTGGAGGGTAGTAGCATGCTCCCAGCCATGGCAGCCTCAACCTACTGGGCTCCGGTGATCCTTCCGCCTCAGCCTTCCAAGTAGCTGGAACCACAGGTGCATGCCACCACGCCTGGCTAATTTTTGATTTATTGTAGAGATGAGTTCTCGCCAAGTTGCCCGGGTAGGTCTCAAACCCGCGAGCTCAGGCAATGCACTCGCCTCGACCTCCCAAAGCACTGGGATTACAGGCTGAGTCACCGAGCCCGGCCTTAATTTATTCTTAACTGAGTGTTATTTAGTAGCAGAAGAACTGAAAAAAAGATTTCAGGAGCATAGGGAAATTCATTACATTTGAAAAAGCAAGTTCAGGCACAACAACTCATGCCTGTAATCCCACCACTTTACATGGCCAAAGTGGGAAGATTACTTGAGCCCAGGGGTTTGAGACCAGCCTGGACTAAAGAGGGAGGTTCTGTCTCCACAAAAAATTTTTAAAAACTAACCAGGCATCATGGCATGTGCTTTAATCTTAGCCACTCGGGAGGCTGAGACAGGAGAATTGGTTGAGCCCTGGAATTCAAGACTGCAGTAGGGTATGATTGCAGAACTGCACCCCAGTCTGGGGGGTGACAGAGCAAGATCCTGTGTCCACAAAAAGAAAAGAAAAAGCAGTGGTGAGATGGCTTAGAAAGAGCACATGAGCTAATGAAAACCCTGAAATTTAATGTGAGCAAAGGTTCTTTGTAAATCAAGCATCTAATATACCATCATGAAGATTTTTCCATACTTGATCAGCCTCAGACATGGGATCAAAGCTTAATTTCCTTGGACCTTGAAGGTGAGAGTGTGATTTGGCCTGGCTGTCGATTTGGAAGTAACATTGACTATTTGTAATCACATGGGAACTGTATCTTCCTCCACCTAAACAGTGTGGTGTGGTCATCGTACTTAGGAGTAGAAGAGCTCATACCAGCTACGGACCCACACTTTTTATTTTTCTTACATTATATTATAGAGATGCGGGGTACAAATCAGGATTAACTGTGCAAGTAGACTGCTTGCAGGTGAAGCTTGGGTCTCCAACTGGTCCTTACTTCCCCTGGTTTGGGACCAGGTACCTTTTGTGTTGTTACGTTCTCCTCCCCTAGCCCCCAATAGTGTCCCTGCCAATTCCTCAGTTCTCACTTGTGAGTAAGAACATGAGGTATTCAGTTCTTTGTTTCTGTGATAGATCATTGAGTATGATGGTCTCCAACTTCATTCAGTTTGCTGCAACGCCCATGATTTTGTTTTTCTTTGTGGCTGTGCAATACACCATTGTATATATGTACCATATTTTCTTTGTCCAGTCTATTTTCATGGACAGTAGGGTTGGTTCCATGTTTTTGCTATTGTGAATAGTGCAACTGTAAACATATGCGTGTGCAGGTATCTTTTTTGTAGAACGATCTGTGTTCCTCTGCAGATTCACCCTTTTTAACAGCTGTGTGGTAGTAGCAGGAAGTCTCCTAAAGCACGTGTTTAAAAAATTTTTGAAGTGAGAGCATTGTTGGTCCTGTAACCACAGAATTAAGTGTCAGTGTTGTCCCTTAACTGAGAGATAAAACTAGATATGTTTTAAATTCATTGTCTAATAATTCAGTTTCAAGCTAATTCATCTGCCATCCATGCAACAGCAAAGAAGAAATGAGTAGGGCTCCTGCTGTTGAACTGGCCAGAGTATGGCCAATTGAAAGAGCTACACTGGATTAACCATCAAGGCCAAACTTTACTTATCTTATAAGTAGATAATTGCACACAGTGCTGTGTGAATACTAATCACTGATTCCCCACTTATTGCTGTGCCTTTGACAGATTTAATTATGATCTCTGCTTTACTTGACCTCTGTGAAACACAGGTAAATAAAAGGGCTCTTTTTTTAAAAAATTGGGTCATAGTCTCACTGTGTCACCCAGGCTGGAATACAGTGTCATGATGCTTGATCTGCTGGGCTCAGGCAATCCTTCCATTTCAGCCTTCCACGTAGCTGGGACCACGGGTGCATGCCACCATGACTGGCTAATTTTTTGATTTATTGTAGAGACAAGGTCTCGCCGTGTTGCCCAGGCTGGTCTTGAACTCCTGGACTCAGGCGGTCCTCTCACCTCTGCCTCCCAAAGTGCTGGGATTACAGGTGTGAACCACCGTGCATGGCTGGCACTTTCTAGAATGAGAGTGGATAAAATGTATATAAGCTGGTTAGCACATGACTTTTCAAAACTCAGGATTCTTTTGCTGGCTTTCATTCACTTTGGAATCATTCACTGTGAGTTTTGCCTTCTAACATGAAAGGGAGTGAAGTGAAATGAAAGACTGCCATGTTGAAGTGGCTTTGGGAGATGTATTCCTGTTACATTTGTACTGTATGCATCTTCATGGAGGATGGAGCAGTGCTTATGTTTACTGTTAAGTGTGTGGTGGTTCAGTCTTTAAGTTTTTCCTAATAAAAAGGGTAACATTTATGTTCACTTGATTATATGTTGATTTTTGTTGTAGGAAAGTCATAGGGCTGAGAGTGTATACTTTATATGTGAATTTGAGAAGTAAAATTTTAGTATTATTTCTAGGGAAGTTTTCGTGTAATCTAAATATACCTATTGGGGTCCACTAGTTCTGTGAAGGAAATTCTTTATTCTTTTAATAATAAATAGGATGATTATCATTAATTTGAGAATTTAAAAGACCTAGAAATTAACAGGCGTATATTGATATATAATACAAACAAAGTATTGTGCCTGGAATTGCAAAGAGGTATTGCACAAAAGGTGCTGTTTCTGTTACAACATCGTTTGCACGCTAGCAACTGAGAATTTGAAACATAGTTTAAAGACTAAACTATGGAAACATAGTTTAAATAGTTTTTAAACTATTAAAACACTCTTTATGTATCTTTATCAGCAATTTGACATTAATTTTGTGTGTGTGTGTGTGTGTGTGTGTGTGTGTGTGTGTGTGTGTGTGTGTGTGTGTGAGAGTCTAACTCTATCACCCAGGCTGGAGTGCAGTGACATGCTCATGGCCACCATAGCCTTGACCTTTCTCAGGCTTCCAAGTAGTTGGAACTACAGGCGTTCGCCACCAAGGCCGGCTAAGTTTTGTTTTTATTTATTGTAGAGATGAGGTCTTGCTATTCTGGCTGGTCTTGAACCCCTGGACTCGTGCGATCCTCTCACCTCCACCTCCCAAAGTGCTGGGATTACAGGCATGAGCCACTGCGCCTGATCCTACATTAATTTTTAAATGCAGGATTTTTTGTAGGTGTTCTGAAATATTGTGGTTGTAGAGGATTTGGAATTACATTGTTCTGGTGGTCCTTCTGACTAAAAAGTACTAATGGTAGTTTAGTGTGGTCTTAGATGCTTCTCTAAAGTGATGAGAGAGCTCATTACTAGTGCAATTTCTGTGATGTATAGTTATCTCTCATATGCACCATTACATGATGGGAGAAGTTGTCAATTGTGGGTAATTTTATAGTCCAGGTATCGTCAGGGGCAGAAAATCCCTTTAGGCTTGAAACTAATAAAAGTACACTCAGATCAATTGAAAGATAAAATGAGGTAAGAAATAGAATGCGGTTAGAGCCTGTTCCCCTTCTGCTTCCAACCCGTTTCTCTCTCTCTCAAGAAGTGAGAACAGATGTAAATGTGGCAGAAGTGAAGTGATGCTTATTTTAGGTGGATAAAGGATAAGTTACTTTTAGAGTAAGATTTTGTTGTTGAGGAGGCTGGATTTTGGGGGCCTGAATAGTTTATTTTACTGCTTTGCTGAAATCTGCTAGTTGAATTTAGGTATTAAGATAAAATGTATGTATTTGGCAAATAGAGGGGATCGTTTAGTTAATTCTTATCTTTAAAAGTACAACGTCAACAGCACATTTACAGTTTGATATTGGAAAAGCTAAAAAGAGAGAGGACAGCAGGGGTGAAGAATTTGGGTCTTCTTACGGTGTTCATTTTGGAATATACAAATATAACAGTGCTGAGAGATCTTTTTCTATTCAAAGAAAGGGTCATTTTGGACATCGTGCTTGATTTTGTAGTCTTTATTTATAGATAAATGGACTGCTTAACCCATCAGATGGAAGAAGAACAGCTTTATATATATATATATTTTAAGTTTACTCTAGCCATAGTATTCCTCTCTGGAGATACAATTTAGATTATAAGAATATTTGCAAGAATTTTCCAGCTTCCTAAAAATTGTAATTAAGTATTTTTTTTTCAATTTTTCCTATCTCTCTGCTCGTTATTACTTCCCATTTATTACATCTTTCTTTCATTATCACAGCTCTAATAATAATGATCTGGCTGCTGTACTGATAAACACTGAGGGGCCTAAGGACTGGAATGGTTCCCAAGATAATAAGAGTTTAACCCTATTTCTGCTATGAGCTAACATTTAGTAAAATGTATTTTTAGGTCTATCCAGGACTCTTAGAGTGTTGTACCTGATGTGCAGCTGTCAGGAGCTCAGGACCACAGAACAGAGGAGAGGCTTCATCCTTGGGGGCTGTGGGAAGGAGCTTGAGAGAGAGAATGCTGGGAAGTGAACGGGTAGATTCAGCCGGCAGTAATACAGATGGGCTCCGCAGCTTCCAAGACCCGGAGATGGAAAGTTTGACCTGGGGAAAGTTTTAGAGGTCACTCTATCCAGTGGATTTCAAAACTGTTGGAAACCAGCTTTGGGCTCGTTGGAGGCCCTCTGCGGGGGGAGGTGGAAGTCAAGGAGGTTGGGTCCTGTTCCACACAGCATCACCCAGTGCACTTCTGCTTTCTGAAACATCAGTCTTATATGTTGGGCTTATATTTGAGAAATAGGTTCTGCTGCTAAAGTGCAGAAAAGATTTGAAGACCACTGAGTTGAAGACTCACGATTAGATTATTAGGTGATAGTAGAAACCTCTTATTTTGTAGGAGAAGCTAATGACCATGAGACTTCTAGGAACATACAATTGCTGCCCATGGATCCCACCTTTTTTGGCTCCTGTATACAATACTACACTGGCTCCGGGAATCGGGCAAAGTTAAGGCATAGTAATGATTGCCAGAATTCTGATACAAAAATAGGTGAAACTGTCCATACCAAATCCAGTCCATGCTATTTTATGAGGATTAGGTCACTTGAATTTTAAAGTGTTTTGGTCAGCCACAAAGGTTTGGGTAGTTCTTGCATCAGCTAGGAGGAACAGAGTATATGTTCAAAGGGTTAAAAATAAAAACCTCAAACAAGATTTGCCTTTTCAGTAATCATTTATGTTTTTAGTATATTAAATTAAAGGTAAATCATGGAATTGCAACCAAAATATGGAGTTGAAAAATGGAAATTAAAGTGCGTATAGTCATTATTGGGCAACTTGTTTCCCTTCATTTGATATACCAATGATTTTGGAAGCAAAGTGGGGCATTTTATCTCATGCTTTGATGTGGTATACATTTTAATATGTAGAATGGTTTTAATTTTTTATTTTGTTCAAAAACTTGCTGAAACTGGCTTCTTAATTTCATGATTAATATTAAGGTAGAAATGTTCTTAATTTTTAAAATATATTTGTGTGGTTTCTGAATTGACTAATGTTCTTCTTATACCAGGATCTGGATCATTTGAGCTGAATTTGTTTGCTAGTTCTTAATCTATTTTCATTAGCTAGGCTGTTGTGAGAAAAGGCCCCACGGGAAGAACAAAATTAGCTTAGTATTTTGCTCATTCATCCATGTGTATACAACATGACTGTTTTCATTTCTGATGTTGGAATTGAACTGGATCAAAAGCAAATAATTTTCACATTCTCTGAGTACGTCTGTCTCCTGTCACTCTGAAGTGTTTTTTGTATATTTGTTTTCTTCTAGGTGAGAAATTTTAAATTGGAACAGGAGCAAGAAAAAAACAAAATTTTGTCAGAAGCACTGGAGACTCTAGCCACGGAGCATCATGAATTAGAGCAGTCTCTGGTCAAAGGATCTCCACCTCCCAGCATCCTTAGTGAGGACGAGTTCTATGATGCGCTGTCAGGTAACTCTACACCTTGTCCATGGTTTTTTTGGCAGTTGACAGTCCACTGCCTAAATATCTGAGAGCAGACGTCACCTTGAGTTTCCTGGAATAAGTAGATAGAGATGTATTAGTATAGCTCCTCAAACTTCCTGTTTTTGTGTCATGTCAGTAAGGCAGGAGTCTGAAAGTTTGGAATGAAGTTCACCACTGAGTCTGCCTATATTGAGATGTATGTTATACGAGAATTGGAGTGCTGTTAAAACCATTCACAGTTGATTTCATCCTTTATTCAGTGACCATTTCTTGAATACCTCCTGGTGCCAGGTTGCTATCACATGTTCTAAGAAGGGAGAGTTGGACAGTGTCTTTCCTCAAGATGTCTTTGCATAAAAGATACATATATGTATAGCACTTGGGCACAGTACAGTATGCTAAGTGCCAAAGTAGAGGTGAGACTGATGGAGCTGGAACAGAGAAAAGGAAGTACTTAACTTTGCCTCAGAAGCACATACTAAAGGATTGTGTAGCATACCTGCAAGGAGCATTGACTGTAGAGCTTCTGATGTTAGTCAGCTGTGTGACATGGGACAAATCCCATGACCTCTCTGGTTTACAGTTTCCACATATTTAAAACTTGATAATTGTAGAGTCCATTTCACCAAATTATATGATGACCAAGTTTGTATATTTAAATAGTACTTAGAACAGTGAGTGCCTGGCAGTACTCAGGACTAAAGAATGGGAGATGTATGTGGAGAGTTGAGGATGACTTGGAGAAGAGGCTCTGCTAAGTAGTTCTGATCTTTTAGAAATTCACTTTAGACTTTTTTGAGGCCAGTATGGGTGGGGGAGTGGAGGGGAACATGGATGGGAGTGGTTGGAGATCAGTGAAACTGAGAAAAATTATTTTATGGGAGGAGATTGAATGCATATGTAATAGATGAGCATATACATTTCCTGGGTTTCTCCAGACTTGACCATGGATGCAGGAAGCCGTGGTGTATATGAAGTGAAGGATCGGATTCATAATAGGAAATGAGAGAAAGGAAGCATGATGAGAGGTGCAGTAGCAATGAGAACTAAAGAAGATTCCTTAAGGAGGTTAAAGCAAGTGGTACGATAATGTAGGGCGAGGAAAATGATGTAGACTGATAGAGAAGAGATTCATTGTATAAGACAAACAGAATAAAATGAGAATATTATTAGGACATGTGTGGCAGAAGTAAACGAGGGGGAAAAAGTAGTTTTAATAGCCGGATTCAGGAATAGTTGGAAAAAAACATAATGGTGAAATATAATAGGATTTGTGAACAGAGTGACTCATGTTGGGAAGAGAAAGTAAAGGTAGCATTTGGAAGTGACCGAATGAGTGACAAGGTGAAGGGAGTATTTAGCATAACTGAGGGAGGACGGAGGGGGAGTTGTGACATTTCGACTGCTGGCACACGTTGCACTTCTACCCTGCGTCAAGTCCAGTAGTACCACTTCTTTGTGGAGCATCTAGAAAGGAAAGATTCAAGAGGGATTCTAGAGCCAAACATGTACCTCAGCCACTCATCTTCTATGTTCTTAAAACAAAACATAACAAATAAATTTTTATTCAAAGACCCCATGTTTCTCCTAAATAATTTAATATAAAAGTACATATAGAACCCAGTGAAATTCTCCCTTCACCCCTTATCCCAGTTAATCATGTCCTCTTCCTCTTCTTCAGAGGTTTTTTTTTTTTTTTTGAGTTGGTCTCACTGTATCATCCAGGCAGGAGGGAGTGGCACACTCATGGCCCACCCCAGCCTCAAATCCCTGGGCTCAGACCGTCCTTCTGTCTCGACCTCCTGAGTAGCTGGGACTAGAGGCCTGTGCCACCACTTCTGGCTAAGTTTTTTTTGATTTTTGTTTTTAAATATTTTGTAGAGACTAGGTCTCACTATGATGCCTAGGTCGTCTCGAGTGTCTGAACTCAAGCAGACCTCAGAGGTTTTTATTAAGAGCCTGAGATACTCTGTTCCAGACTTTCTAAAGCTTCACATGTATGCACATGTGCTTGTTTATATATGGACTTTAAAATCATGAATGGAAATAGCTGTATAGTTGCTGTGGACCTGTTTTTTCATGTGACAACTTGTCTTGGAAATCTTTCTTGTCAGTATTGTAACTCTAACTCACTCTTTTAAAAGGTTGCATATAAATCCACAATACAGTATACCGCAGTTTACTCATTTATTCTTTTCTTGATGGACATTTACCAGCTACTTCCTGTTTCTTAGTCATATTTTAACACTTATCTCCTCAGGGAGGAGCAGAGAAAAATAACTATAGTTCCTTGGTCAAGTTTGGCAAAAATTTCATCTCTAGTACCAATTGAGGTTGGCTTGCAGTATTTGCTGCTTTATGGATTGTTTTATTGAGAAGGATTCTGAGGCTCAGTCCAAGTGCCTAGGCTAATCAACAGATCCTACCATGGCTAGGAAATGGAGCGAGGGACAAGTACAAAGCAATTGTTCCTCCTTGCTTTGAATGGCCCACCTAAGTTTTGTTACTTTTTTGAACACAGTAGCCCTTTTGTTGGCTACGCCTATTATTTCCTACTGTAAATCTTAGGAATCATTTGGTACAATGTAGAAACTGCATTAAAATTAAGAGACAGATTCCCTTGGTTCAAGTCCAGACCTGTCCTTGTGCCGTCTCAAGGACACTTTTGTTTAGTTATTGTTTCCCTCACCTATACTTTCAATACCATATAATGTTAAATACTAATCTACTATTCCTGTGTTAGTTTGCTACTGCTGCTATAATAAATTACCACAAACTTAGTGACTTAGACAATGCAGATTTATTCTCTTACAGTTCAGGAGGTCACATGTCCCAAAATCAAGATGTCCTCAGGACTGTGTTTCGTCTGAAGGTTCTGGGAGAAAATCTGTTCTCTTGCCTTTCTATCTTCTGAGGACCCAACTGCATTCCTTGGCTCAAGACTCCATCTTCCCTCTGTAAAGTTAACTGTGGGATATCTGATGTCTCTCTGACTCTGACCTTCCTTGCCACTTTTATGAGGGCCCTTGTGATTACATTGGGCCCACTCAAATAATCCAGCATAATCTCACATCTCAGGATCTGTATCTTAATCATGTCTATAAAGTCCCTTTTACATGAGAGGTCATATATTCACAGGCTCCAGAGATTAGGATATGCACGTCTTTGGGGAACCATTATCCTGACTATCACAATTCCCAAATTTATATCGCCAACCCTGACCTTTTGCTAGAGACATGCAGCTGTCAGCTTGATATATAAAATGAATTCTCAATCTTCCTCCCAGATCTTGTTCCTTCTGGCATTGGCCTCATTTTAGTAAATGGCACCTCTTTCATCTCCTGAAGCCAGAAACTAGGAGTGATTCATGACATTCATGTAAAACATAGATCAAGGCCTGTTCATTCTACCTTCATATCATACCTTGGATTTATCCATGTTCTGTTAATGGAGGGTAGTGATGAAAGGTATAGGTACTGGAGCTGACAGCTATTAAGTCATAACTCTACCAATTCTTACACCGTTGGGAAAGTGAGTTCACTTTTCTGTGTCTCATTTATTCATCTGCAAATGGGTAATAGAATCATTGTAAGGAATAAGTTAATAAGTTTTTGTAATATACTGGAAACAGCACCGGGCATACTCTGGGGTTGACAAACGTTAGCTTGCCTGGTTGTCACCCACTGGCTGCACCCACTCTTGTCTAGCCTCTCTGCTGATCCCTTTGCTTCCAGCTGTGCCTGCTGATGTTCATTCTGCATGCGCCATCCACAGCGGTCCTTTGTCCACAATCACAATCCCCGACCTGAGTCACCTTCAGCGACTTCTCATTGCGCTTGGGATAAAATTCAAGTGCCTTAACAGGCCTCCATGGTTCTCAACATGATTCAGACCCTGCCTGTGTCTTCACACTCATATTGTGTCCCCTTGTTGCCGCCACTGACTGTACCCTTGCCACCCAAGCGTCACTACAGGCCTCAGATACAGTTGTGATGTCCAGCAATTGGATGCATACTTAAATGAGAACAAGGACAAGATATAGACCTATATCTCATTTGAAGCTTAATTTTAATTCCTAAATCACGATGGCTTAAATAAAGCCTATTCTGATATTGAGAAGATATGAAAAAAGATGCTCAAAGATACTTCTCTTAAAATATTTTAAAGTTATTTTCACTAAATGTTTAATCTTCTTTTAAAAAGCTTTGCTAACTTGTGTTACTTCCATTAAAATCATAGGATAACTTTATTTGTTTACATTCAAAGTCCATATAATTTCTTGTTTCCCTTTATCATGTCCCTGTAAGCTTTTTCAGATAAGCAAGATCAACGGAAAGCTACTGACACAGTGGGTGAAACAAACCTTGATGCAGAGCCAACAGTGTAGGATAATAATTTTTCTAGTCCCATGGGATCGCTTGAGAGATTCATACGATTTTATAAAACAAACATCTCTTTCTCACAATTTGGTTGAATTCCATTGTGTATTTTAAATTGCACAAAAATTATTTAAAAGGAGATACATTTAATGACGCATCTCATTTGTCCGTGTGTGTGTGTGTGTGTGTGTGTGTATATGTGTGTGTGTGGGTGTGTGTGTGTTTAAGGAATGAAATGGTTATATCAGGTGAAATTTCGGATATAACTGTAAACACTTCCTGGGAAAAGGGCTAAATTTCATTCATGCAGAAAAGTTTAATTAGATACTAACGGCTAACTAGTTCTGTGGAAAAACTATTCTGCCAGCAAATAAAGTTATAGAAATACTTTGCAGAAGAAGAAAGTGATTCTTTCTACATATTTCTACCCTATTAGTTTCACTTTCTTTATGCTATTTTGTCTACCAAAGCTCTCGATATCTCTTCTCCTAGTTGGCCTTTCCTGACCCTTCCACATGGAATGAGTTTCTTCGTTTGTGTACCTTCAGCTTACTTATCTCTTTAAGATGATAGGGGCCATATCTATCACATCTCTGAAGTACATCGTACAGAATCATAGTTGCTCTTGAAATGCTTGTTGATTGAAGGTTGTTGAATAAATGTCATTGATATTTCTGTCCTCCCTAAAAATATATTAGTATTCAGTAAAGAGCCTAAGATAATCAGGGATACATGCTGATTTCGTGCGTCTGTGTTCACCACTTTGGTTTCTGTAGGGGAGAGGAGGGATAAGAGGCAAAGGAGGAAGCAGGAATGTGATGGTATTTGAAGATGACATTGGTTCTCATGGAATGATTGTGTTGGAGCTAGGAGACCTGCTCACGGCATGTGGGGGATGGGTGGTGAAAGGTAGAGGGGAGAAATTTATGAAGGTGCATGACCTTAGGTATCTCGAATAGTCTTCTAAGGAAGTGTTTTTGAAACATTGCCAGTTAAATAATTTTATGGCTGTTATTCTTTAGTATTAGTCTGAGATAGCAGTTTCACGGAAAATTCCTGCTGTTTGAATATTATAAGTTTAGAATGCATTGTTTTTCTTACTCTGTTCATTTTCCTTTTTAGAAACATGTTGAGATCAGTTAGTCTAGAAAGGTTTTCTTGCTAGGTTTTCCTCTTAATGCTATTTTGGCTGAAATGTGCATGAATAATACATAAAATCCAATAGTGTAGATTGGCAAAACCAGTAGACAGTTATGTCGTGAAATTGAAACCAGTTTTAGCGTTTCTCAGCAGTTGTAGGGGTAGATCTTTTAAAACATATCTGTAAATCAAAACTTTCAAAACATAAGGTGGTAATTTAATGACTTTGGTTTTATGTGGAATACAGTAACACAGGAACTGCTGTAACCTATGTTAAATAAAGTTGAATCCAATAAACGTAATAGGTAATGGTTTAGAAAAAGAAATAATATCTACACTGGCATTTTACAAGAAGATGGACAATTGGACCAAGGTGGTTAGTGTTGTTAAAAACTCCAAAGTATGTCATTTAGTAGTAAGACCTGGTTCACACGGTTCTTTATATTCCCAGACCCAGCAGTTTCTCTTCTTTGCTTATTTTTGAAATAGCTGTATATTTCCTGTCTGTGCCTTTCTTGTCTCTTTTCTGTAGTCTGGACTTGTCTAGGATTTGGTGATTTCACCTACCTCTGTATTCATAGCACTTATTTCTCTATTACCCCTTTTATTTGACAGTTATCTATATGCAGCTCTGTTATTGCCATTTTTTTTTTTTTTTAAGAGTTATGGTCTCAGGCAACCTCCTCAGGTCCCGTCTCACTGTGGGAGCTTTTCTGTCTTCTCAATAAATCCTGCTTTCTCACTTAAAAAAAAAAAGAGTTATGGTCTCTGGGCAAGGTAGCTCACGCCTATAATCCCAGCACTTTGGGAAACTGAGGTGGGATCATCACTTGTGCTCAGGAGTTGAAGACCAGCATGGGCAAAATAGCAAGACTTAATCTCTACGAAACTTAAAAATTAGCTGGGTATGGTGACACATGCCTGTAGTCTCAGCTACTTGGGAGGCTGAGGCGGAAGGATTGCCTGAGTCCAGGAGGTTGAGGCTGCAGTGAGTTGTGACTGTGCCACTGTACTTCAGCCTGGGCAACAGAGTGAGACTCTGACTCAAAAAAAAAAAAAAGAGTTGGGGGTCTTACTTTGACTCCCAGGCTGGAGTGCAGTGACACGGTCGTAACTTACTATACACTGTGAATGCCTAGCCTCAGGTGATCCTCCCGCCTTAGCCTCCTGAGTAGCTAAGACTACAGGCACATACCACCATTTCCAGCTAACTAAAAAAAAACTTTTTTCAAGATGGGGTCTTGCTGTGTTGCCCAGGCTGGTCTTGAACTCCTGGCCTCAAGTGATCATCCCACCTTGGCCGCCCAAAGTGCTGGCATTACAGGTATTTGCACTTTATCTTACATAGCTTTTTGTGTATTTCTCCCTTGCCTTTCAAACAACATTGTGTGTTCCTTAAGGGCATGGACCTTGTATTCAGTTTTGTATTTCTCCTATTTTCTGGCACAAAACAGGTTAATTGGTTGATGTAGATGCAAGTTGAGTATCAGAGAGGTGTCATAGTAGAGGATGTCAAAGTAGTGGAAGGGTCTCATAATCTAGTTTTATGTTTATTGCATTAAAACTTATTCAGCGATTTATTCATTGTATATAAGTTGTAGGTACACACTAGTGAATGTAATTTATCCTTTAAGTTTTGAGTTGACTTTCTGGGGTTATATTAATTTTCAAAAAATTTTTATTGAATAAATTATTTTGTACATTCATATTTATTGTGAAACTGCATGTATTTTGTACCATCCTGAGCACTGGGAGGGTTTTGTTAACCAGATACACTTGCTGAGTGCTCATTGTGCCAGGTGCTTTGTTAGTCCTGGAGATTCCAAGATAAAGGATCTCCAATCTCTGAAATCAGTGGGTTTGTAGTCAGGCCAGGGGACAAGACCAATGCATGGGCGATCATTACAGTGTAGGGTGTTAAGGGATATAGTCCTCCATCCACTGAAGCTACCTACTCCCAAGATAATCAGACCCCAGATTTTGCCATCCTCGATAACTGTATGTCCTGATCTCAATCATACATCCTGTAATCTGACTACTGTCTCCTGTCTCCAACCTATTCTTTCTAAAACCCTGATCCAGCGTTTCATTGACCACACCAAGACATCTACACTATCTTTTTCCAGTCCCTCTTTGCCGGGCTTAGGTTGCATGGGATATCATACAGTCATTTTCCTGCCTTTCTCTCTCTGAATTTTTCTCACCTGTAAAACTCCAGTCTGTTCTTCTCCCCCTTCCATGCCAGTCCTCAAGCATCTAGATGAGGTAGAGACGCACAAGACCACTGGCTGGTCTTGCTTTAAATACATGCCTCTCCACTTCTGTTGAATCCTTTCTGCTTCCCAACAGTCTCATGACATTTTTCTTATCAGTTCTTTCTACCTGCTTATTTCATACTTCTTATTTTACCTGATGTTCTAATACCTTTTCTGACATCCTGCTCCATCTTAGGGCATTATTCGTGTTACTGAGAAACCCCTCTTGTTTCCACTACCAAAGCCGCCAATACACATGCATGTGTACCCCTATATCCTGCTTTCTCTACTTTATGACAATGAATGTAACATCCCTAACTGAAGCCAACCCCTCTGTTTATGCCTGGGTCCCCAGCCCCTTTCACCTACATAAAGACATCTTGCAACTCCTCTCTACCAGGTAATTTATCCCTATTAGGGTAACTTATCTTAAACACACACACACACACACACACACACACACACACACACACACACACACACCACCTTTGATTTTCACTTTCCTTTCCTGCCATTCTTTGTGAACATCCTGCAGTTGGTCATTTGTTTCCACCATCGCACTGTGATTGCTCTTGACTAAGTCGTGGTTGCCAGATGGAGTGGTCCTTTCTCAGTTATCTTCTTTCTTTCTCATTCATCAGCACTTAAAGCCGCTGATTATGCCCTCCTTCTTAGAACACTTCACTTGGCTTCCAGAGTTCCATTCTCACTTGATTTTTTTTTCTCAGTTTCCTTTGCTAGTCTTTGTGTATCCTTCCAACTTTAGGTATTAGGGGGTCTCAGAGTACAGTCATTGAGCCTCTTTTCTCCACACTCACTCCCTAGATCCTTTGTGCTCAGAGTGTGGGCTGTGGACCAGTAACGTTGGCGTCACGTGTTGGAAATGCAGGCTCTTAAGGCCACAACTCAGACTTAGCGAACGAGAGCCTGCATTTTTACAGATCTCTGGGTGATTTGGAGTCACATTAAAGTTTGAACAACACTGCCTCACATGACCTCATCTAGACCCAAGTCTTTCAATGTCTATATTTTGATAACACCAGACTCATTATTCCCCTGAATTTCAGACTCATTTCTAAATATCTGTGTGACATATTCCCTTAAGTGTCTAATGGGGTCTCCTAAGTGTCTTAAAATGTCAAGAAGAGCACTCTTGATTTCTGCTCACATGCCTGCCTTCTCTGCAGTCTTCCACATCCTGGTAAATGGGAAGATTAGTCTTCCCAGTTGCTTAGGCTGAGAACCTTTGGATTATCCAGACTCTTATTTTTTTCTCTCGTATCCCACATTCAGTTCATCAACAAATCCTGTTAGAGAAATGCAGAGAACCTGACCACATCTCCTCATTCCTCTCTTGGTGTCTAAGCCCTCACCCTGTCATCTCTTGCCTGGATTGGCACAGTGGCTTCCTAGCTGGTCTCTCTGCTTGTACCTTCCTTCCCACAATATCTTCAACACCGAATTCAGTGTGGTCTTTTCAAAACAGGAATCAGTTCACGTTGATTCTCTGCACTGAACCTTCCAATGGCTTTACTTCTCGTCTGTATGAAAGCTAGAGTCCTAGGTGATCTGGCCCATTGCCTTCTTTCTGAAGTCGGCCTCTGCCTGCTTCCTCTCTCCTCTGTCACACTGACCTCAATGCTGGTTCTCAGACTTGTCTGGCGCGTTCTCCCCCAGGCCTCTGTTTTGCACGATTTCTTCCACCTGCTCCTCCTCTGTCCCAGATATCTGCGGTGCTTACTCCCACACTCCTTCATGTCTCTGCTCAGAGAGACCTTTACCCTGTCATTTTCGATTCCTTTTTCTTACCTTGTTTTTAATAGCCATTTCGTTCACATAATATGCATTTGCTTATTGATATCCCACAACTGGAATGTAAGCTGCTCAGTTATGGAGAGACCTTGTTCACTGGTGTATGAGAGGGGACCCCCCCAAAACCCCTGGGATTTATTTATAGAAAATTGTGTATTTATTCTTACATGTTTAAACTTCAGTCACCTTCAAAGTACTGTTCATTTGATGCAATACACCTATCGAGATGTTTTTTCCACTACTCAAAACAGTTTTTGAGCTTGTCAATTTTGATGCCTTTGAGTGCATTTGCTGTTTTTTGTGTGACCTCTTCCACATCAGCAAAACGTTTCCATTTAAGGACTTCTTTTTCTTTTTTTGAGTCAGAGTCTCACACTGTTGCCCAGGCTGGAGTGCAGTGGCATCCTCACAGCCACCGCAGCCTCTACCTGTTGAGCTCAGGTGAACCTTCCACCTCAGCCTTCCAGGTAGCTGGAACCACATCTATGTGCCACCACGCCCGGCTAATTTTTTGATTTATTGTAGGACGAAGTCTTGCCAAGTTGTCCAGGCTGGTCTCAAACCTCTGGTCTCAGGCAATCCTCTCCCCTCAGCCTCCTAAAGTGCTGGGATTATAGGCTTGAGCCACTACACCTGGGCTTGAGGACCTTTTTCATTGGGGAAACAAAAAAAGTTGCTTGGGGCAAGATCAGGTGAATAGGGAGGGTGGGGTGTGGGGGCCATGCCATTTTTGGTCAAAAACTGCTGAACATTCAGCATGGCATGGGCAGGTGCATCGTCATGGTGGACAGCTGTTTGTCAGAACTTGGAATATTTCTTCTGCAAATTGTGATACAACATTCTCAAAACTTCTAGATAAAAACTCGGTTGGCTGATCCAGAAGAAAAAATTTCAAGTGTGCTATAAGGGACCTGTCCTCCAAAAAGATAATTCCATTTTTTTAGGTCCTCCCTCATAATTCTAGCTCCTAAAGTAGTGCTAGACAAAGGAAGAGGTTCTTAGTACATAGTTGTTGGACAAGCAAATGAAAAGTACCACCAAATGGTGCATAAGATATGTTATAGAAGTTCAGAGGAGAGGCAGCTAACTACCTGGAAAAGCTAGAGAAAGTATCACAAAATAAATGATATGTAGGAATGTTTTGGAGGGTCCCTAAAGCCCCCGGAGGGCGTGTGGTCCTGTTGACACTTTGATTTTGATCCAGTGCAATTGATTTTTGGACTCAGAATTTCTGTTGTTTGAAGCTCTAAGTTTGTGATAATTTTTACAGTGACCGTAGGAACTGATACATCAAGGCTATCTGTAAAACCTAAAACTGATCTTATCACTCTGGAAAAATGCCCACTGACTCCCCATCACCTACGCGTTAAAGTTCACATTCTATGATCTGACCCACGTTAATAGCTTATTTCTTCTTTTTTTTTTTTTTTTGAGTTGGAGTCTCACTCTGTCACCCAGACTGGAGTGTAATGGCCGCTCCCAGCCACTGCAGCCTCGACCTGCTGGGCTCCGGCGATCCTACCGCCTCAGCCTTCCAAGTCGCTGGAACTACAGGAGCGCACTACCATGCCTGGCTAATTTTTTAAATTTATTGTAGAGATGAGGTCTCGCCAAGTTGCCCAGGTGGATCTCGAACCAGTGGGCTCAGGCAGTCCACTCACCTCAACCTCCCAAAGTGCTGGGATTACAGGCTGAGCCACCGAGCCCGGCTTAATACCTTATTTCTGAGGACTGAGTCTTTCCTTTCCCTCCGGCCACCCTTCTCTCTAGCCGTGCCAGATAATCTTGACCACATATCTTGTTTTTCCAGACCTTGGGGCTGTTTGCTCTTCCCCTGCCACCTAGTGTTCTCTCCTGCTGCCTAAAATCTTATTCATCCCTCCAGGTGCAGCTCCAATGCCCCTGGCTACCCTAGTGGTTTCTTCCCCTATTCCCACAAATACTTTGTTTAAACGTATGTATATATGTGTATCTTCTGCAAGTTGGAATTTGAACACTTGGAGGGCATCAGCCATATCTCATTAATCTTTGTAAACTGTTTCAGTAAACATTCCTTTACTGGCATGTGAATAGGTATTTAGTAAGTGTTGATTTATTAAATTGAAGTCACATGAAAGCACCTTGTTTTCTGACTATGGGTTATTGTGTCACTAGCCTTTAGTTCTATAATACTTTTCTTTGTAAAGTGATTGCATATGTGACCTCCCTGAAAATAATGTTGAGGAAGGCTCTCAATAAGACAAATTGGAAAGCTCTAAATTTAGTAGTCCAAAATAGATACGCATAAGATTTCCAGTAGCTCTCCATGTATCTTTAAGACCTGAGAGATGTGGCAGTCTCCTTGATGGATGAGCATGTTCTTGCTTATTGCCAAAGTTGTCACCATTTGTTTGGTATCAGATTCTGACTTGCACAAGTGAAATTCGTTCACTGTTAAAAACCCAGAGGGTGCCAGGTTATTGTGCAAACTTTTCTGAGCTGTTGTTCAGATCATTAAAAATTATAAAGAGACAGAGGGTGAAAAATATTTCTTGTAGCCCACATACTATGGTTTGTGTAATTCTTCATCTTCAATTACATGTGCAGATTTTGCAACTTGTATAAAATAATAATAGACTTAGTTACTTGGGGACAAGCCAATACTTTTAAGAAACTCTGTCATAAGCAACACTGTACCATTTGACTAGTTTTGACCTTGGACATCATTCAGAGAGGCTATGTCTAGAATGTCTCTGACTCTCGTTGCTTGCTGCCAAGACTCTGTTTCAGAGTTTTTGTCGCTTCCTTAGTAAATTACTGTAGCAGTCTCTTTGCAACCCCCTCTGGACTCATCATGATTTTCAGTTCATAATTACTTTAAATGTGATAGGTTGTATTTATTTTCTTTATGTTCTTCATGTTTACTGTGCTGTTTCTGAGTTGATACAATTTTACCTTAAGGCTAAATAAAAATCTGGCACTGATATTTTAAGTTCTACCTTGGATATTTTTAGAACATGCCTAGTGTGTGGGAAACCATAAACAATAAAGATATTAAACTGAATGTGTGTGCATTTCCTGGCCATTTTCTGTTAACCTTAAGTAACAGGAGGAAGACTGACTTGGACACTGTCCATGGTTCTTCCACATCTTGCTCATTTGTACTATTTGTTCTCAGGCTGGTTTCCAAAGGTCATGTTTAAAAAAATGTTTATCAGGATAACTTATAAGAATTGTTGGCATGTTTATACTGTGAACTTTCTGACCTTTTCTTTCAGCCTTTTAATAATAGGAAAAAATTAACAAATCAGCACTTGAAAAGTTTTCTTACTCAAAAAAGTAGGATATGGTCAGGATCCTCTTAATTCGAGAGTAAAGTTGAGGTCACAGTAACCCAGTGACAGCCATTGGCCTTCATGCTATTTTGATGAGAAATGGGACTGTGTTCAATCAGAATGTGTTTAAAATAATTCTAAGGTCTAATATGGACAGAGCTTTAACGATCTGGGCTGTTGGAGACTCGTCACATTAAAAAATCTTCAAAGGATTTTTTTTTTTAGTCATTCTATTAATACTACTGTTTTCTTTTCTTTTTCTTTTTTTTTCTTGAGTTGGAGTCTCACTTTGTCACCCAGACTGGAGTGCAGTGGTTGCTCCCGGCCACCGCAGCCTCGATCTGCTGGGCTCAGGCGATCCTTCCATGTCAGCCTTCCAAGTAGCTGGAACTACAGGCATGCACTACCATGCTTGGCTAATTTTTTGATTTGTTGTAGAGATTAGGTCTCACCATATTGCCCAGGCTGGTCTCGAACCCATGGGCTCAGACAGTCCTCTTGCCTCGGCTTCCCAAAGTGCTGGGATTATAGACTTGAGCCACCACACCTGGCCAATACTACTGTTTTCATTGCGAAATTAATCTGGTAAAGATTCTGTTTACCTTCAGTGCTTCTCTGTAAGCTAGATGATTTATCTGTAAAATATAACACATTTTCCAAAATGTTATTCTGACACTTTTTTTTTTTTTAAGAGACAGAGTCTTGCTATGCTGCTCAGGCTGGTCTCCCACTCCTGGGCTCAAGTGATCCTCTTGCCTCAGCCTCCCAAGTAGCTGAGAGTGTGTGCTTGGCTTGATACTTTTTCTATAAAATATAATTATGAGTTAAGTCATCTGAATTCTTTTGTAACTAGGTCAGAATAAACAAACTCACAAGTATATACCACGAAACCCATTTCCCATCATTATTCAGGGCTACACAGATTTTTCCTAATTGTCCATCAAAAGTTTACTAAATAATGTAGGAATATTTCATAAATCCTTAATTGTTTTTATTTCTTTGAGTTGGAATCTCACTCTGTCACTCAGGTTGGAGTACAGTGGCACGCTCATGACCACCACAGCCTTGACCTGCTGTACTCAGGCAATCCTTCCACCTCAGTCTCCCAAGTAGCTGGAACTATAGGTGCTCACCACCATATCTGGCTAGTTTTTTTGATTTATAGAGTTGAGTTCTCACCAAGTTGTCTAGGCTGGTCTTGACCCCCTGGACTCAGGCAGTCCTCTTGCCTCTACTTCCCATAGTGCTGGGATTACAGGTGTGAACCACTGTGCCAAGCTGCTCTGTTTTTCAGGGGTCAATGAAGTATCCTGAAATTTTTGAGTGACTTTGCTTATCATATGTATGTGTATGTATGTAAGGGGAGAATGCAGCAGGGAAATAAAAAGAATAATGAAAAGTTGACGTCTGAAATCTAGCTATGTACATTATTAAAATAAATTCTGCTGCGTTAAAAAATATGACAGTAGAAAAACCAACCAGTCTTGTTTCCCATGTGGTTATCTTTTGTTACTGATAGTGAGGTGATAATTAACAGAATCAGAATGTAGTTCCTTCCTGCATCCAGTATGAGAACTCTTATGCTTTTGAGACAGGTTGTTTGTTTGCTTGCTTGTTTGTTTTTTGTTGTTGCTTTTGTTGCAGTAAAATATACGTAACATGATTTTCACCTAGTCATTTTAAGTGTACAATTCAATGGGATTAAGTATGTTTACATTATTATACAATGGTCACCCCACTTGTTTCCAGAACATTTTTGTCATACTAAACTGAAACTCCATACCTGTGAAGCACTAACTCCTCATTCCTCCTTTCCTTTCTCCCCTTGTTTGTTCGTTTTGAAAACACAAGTATTGTGCCCTTACACTACAGTAAGAGAGCACTGTAACCAGCACATGGGAAGCTTGAAACACACGCTTTCCATTAGTTTATGCTTTCCATTAAGGCATCCATATATTGCTTAGTAATATTTTTATGTTTGTATGTGTGAGCAAAATGGAAAACCTTCAGTTTTAAGATTGAATTATCACCTTGGAGGCACTGATTTACTCTACATGGAGACTTGAAAATTACTCATTGGATAGCTTTGACCTTGATTGGTTAACCTCCACAGTGGCTGTGTATTGTTATTTAGCTAAACATGATAAAGATTCTGTCTACCTTCAGTGCTTCTCTGTAAGCTAGACAATTTATCTTGTAACAGATAGCTTTTTAAAAAGTGTTATTCTAACACTTATTTTTTTAAAGAGACAGAATCTCGCTGTGCTGCCCAGACTGGTCTCGAACTCTTGGGCTGAAATGATCCTCCTGCTGCAGCCTCCCAAGTAACTGAGACTGTGTGCTTGGCTTGACACTTTTTCTATAAAATATAATTATGAGTTAGATCACCTGAATCCCTTTGGTACTAGATGGGAATATATAAACTCACAAATATTTAAATTTACATATCTCTAGAACTGTGGATCTTTACATGAAACTATACTGGAGATAGAGGGGCGTGACCAAGGCTATGAAGGCATAATCTATTAAGAATGATTCCCTATTACCAACAGTGGGATCCCAAGCTATTTCACACTATGTGTATATTTAACATCTCTCATTCATAGTACTAGAAATCACTGAGCTTTTGTTTTTAAGCAGCTGGTTTTTATCTCACTGATCATTGCAAATCATATAATTAATTATATTTCCCTCTTTGCCTTTGAAACTTAAACTCAGAGGTTATGGTTTATTCCAGCAAGTATACAGAGAACCTCGTGGCATGTTCTGGGATACAACCTCATTCCTAGCGTCATTTTATATTCCCTTTGTCCCACTGCCTGCTTTTGATTTTTATTTATCCTGAATAGTTTCATGACCAACTCACAGCCTTATTTCTACCTAGTAGCCCCCACCCCGCATTCTGTGTCTTCCTCCAGTGCCTTACTGACTACTTCGTTCTCCCTGTGTTGGGCCATGTCATTCTTATTGCCTGGAACAGTTTCTGTGTTGGAACTCTTACTCCTTGTCAACGTTCTGGCTCAATTAACAGCCACATTCCTTTTCTGGCACTCTATCCTCCACTCTATAAAACTGACTGATGGCCCACTCTCCCCATTCAGACTTGTATTATTGTACCTGACAAATGTACTCATTTGTTTATAAAGCAGCCTGCCTCTGTGGACCATGGGCAGGGACCGGGTCTCATGGTTCTTTGCATCTACATGCCTTGTTTGTACATGATGGAGGGAAGGGGGGAACAAATTAAGCAGGTGTGGTAGAGAAGTCAAAATGAGAACTGAAAGATGACCATTGGACTTTACAATGTGGAGGTCATCAGTGACCTTTGTCAGAGCCCTCTGGGGAAAAGGTGGGGATAGCCTGGTTATATTAGAGCAAGAAGGCTTGAGGGCAAGATGAAGAGGAGTGGGGGAGGCAGAAGGAGGATGAAGTGGAAGAGCAACGAGCCAGGGAGAAGAGCAGTGAACAAGAGGAAGGGACAGAAGGAGTGAGTCTAGTGCCGCTAGCCGCAAAGGACAAGGGGGCTATACTGCCAACTGATAGCGTGACCCAGGGCAAGGGCAGTGGACCCCCTGCAAGTGTTCTTAAAGTGACTGATACCCATGAAGGCAGTAGGTCTTCAGCTTGTGTATTCACTAAACTGAAGTCTTGTTCTGAGAAGTCTGTCTTTGCTTCATAGAAGCTCTTGCTGCCTCTTGTTTAACGTTTCCAGTGTATCTGCTTTTTGTTAAAAAAAAAAAAATGTCTGTTTTGGTGACCATGTCCCTATCTTGCAATTTATATCTCTTAAATTGTGAACACAATATCCTGCACATAGCCAGGTTTAATAAATGCTTGAGGTATTTTGCTTCTTTGCCTTTTGGTTTTTATGACATCTAAATTATAAATAGGCCAGGCACAGTGGCTCATGTAATCCTGTAATCTCAATACTTTGGGAGGCCAAGGTGGGAGGATTGCTTGAGCTCAGGAGTTCAAGACCAGCCTGGGTACCATGGTGAGGCCTCATCTCTTAAAAAAAAAAAAAAAATTTAACTGATCATAGTGATGTGCACCTATAGTTCCAGCTACTCGGCAGGCTGAGAGGGAAGGATCACCTGAGCCCAGGGGGGTCAAGGCTGTGGTGAACTGTGATCATGCCACTGCACTCCAACCTGGGTGACTCAAAAAAGAAAATAAAGAAATAAATTATAAATTAATAACACATCTTAAATAGTACTAGCCAATAGAGACAAAGTTGTTTTGACTTTTAAAATCTTAGTTTTTTTCCATAGGAAATAAAATTTTAAATATAGAAGTGAAAAGCCACCCTCAACTCATCATTCCAAGACTGCTGTCATCATTGTTGAGTCAGGCCTGGTTTCTTTTGCTCCCTTGGAACATGTCTCTCCCTTCTGCCCTAGCACCGTTTTCATTTTCATAAGATTTGCTGGTCTACCATCTCGCCTTTGCAGCCTTTCCTGACATCCCTCTGCCTACTCCAGAAAACTGACTGGTGTCCTCTTTGCCTTATGTGCCCCAAACAGACTTGTTTGTTCATATAACTGCTTTCCTAAATCTGACTGGTCTTTCTTTAATGCAGAGAGAAATTATTTCCTTGCTTATATTTTAGAGTTTTAACACGATACCGTGATTTTTTTTTGAGGGAGCTTAGCATTATGTTAAAAGTGATTTTCTATTTTATGAAATGGTTCTTGTAAATACAGTCTTATCAACTGATTTCCTCCAACAGGAACTTGAGCCCGTTAGTAGCTATTCAGGTTGTCTTTGTTTTCAGTAACCATTTCTATCTGCCAAAATTGACGATGAAAAACACACCTCTATAAATTTGTTATTAAAATATATTTCTTTGTTATACCACATGACAGAACTAAACTGTATTTTCAGAAATTCCATTAAAGTTATATTTATAGGAAATAAAAATAACTTTCCCAACCTTAAAGTTGTCTTTGCATGTAACATATCATTCAGAGGTTTCAGGTGTATTGTCCAACCTGCACTTGTTCTTTTGAATTGACCAGATGTGATAACAATAAAGTGCTATGGTTTTTGCTAAATTACAGAATGTAGGGAGGAAAGAAGGCACTAGAACATTGTATTTCCTGACCAGTTTAGCTATAATACAAATTTAGCAGATTGTCAATAAATGTATTTTAATAGGAAGTTTGCTAGAATGTGTGTCTTAGTGTCTCTCTCGGAGCTAAGAGACCAGTGAATGGATTATCATCTGCTTAAGATGGAAAGTTTTAGATTATTTTGAATTTCTGTTTTAACAAAAACTCATGCACCATTTAAAGCTTTGTGGAGATTGAGTGATCATTTTTGTTTTTGTTTTTGTTTTTTTTGAGTTGGAGTCTCACTCTGTCACCTAGACTGGAGTGCAGTGGCTGCTCCCGGCCACTGCAGCCTCGACCTGCTGGGCTCCGGCGATCCTTCCGCCTCAGCCTTCCGAGTAGCTGGAACTACAGGCGTGCACTACCACGCCCGGCTAATTTTTTTATTTGTTGTAGAGATGAGGTCTCACCATGTTGCCCAGGTGGGTCTCAAACCCACAGGCTCAGGCAATCCACTCATCTCAGCCTCCCAAAGCTCGGGATTACAGGCTGAGCTGCCGAACCTGGCTAAGTGATCATTTTAAACTGAAATATATAAAATGTTAAATAAGGAGTTAGAAAATCTGGGTTCAAATCCTGGTTTGCCCATTCCCAAGCCATGAGACCATTAGCACACTTTTATGTATGTATGTATGTATGTATTTATTTATTTTATTTTATTTTTTATTTTTATTTTTTTTGAGTTGGAGTCTCACTCTGTTGTCCAGGCTGGAGGGCAGTGGCATACTCACAGCCACCCCAGCATCGACTTGCTGGACTCTGGCGATCCTTCCTTCTCAGCCTTCCAAGTAGCCAGAACTACAGGCATGCACTAACATACCCAGCTAATTTTTTATTTATTGTAGAGACGAGGTCTCGCCAAGTTGCCCGGGTGGGTCTCAAACTAACAAGCTCAGGCAGTCCACTTGCCTCAGCCTCCCAAAGTGCTGGGATTACAGGCTGAGCCACTGAGCCCAGCCTATTTTATTTTTTGAGCTGTGGTCTGACTCTGTAACCCAGACTGGAGTACAGTGGTTCATCACACCCTTGATCTCCTGGGTTCAGGCAATCCTACCTCCTCAGCCTCCTGAGTAGCTGAGAATATAGGCCTGTGCCATTATACCCAGCTAATTTTAAAAAATTTTAATTTTGTGAAGACGAGGTTTCACTATGTTGCCCAGGCTGGTCTTGAACTCCTAGGCTCAAACCATCCTCCCACCTCGGCTTCCCAAAGTGCTGGGATTATAGGCATGAACCACCATGCCCTGCCAGCTCACTTATTAATAACCACACAGTCCTGCCTCATTGTCACCAAAGCATTCTTGAGATGCTCAAAAGAGATGAAGAATGTGAAAGTGCCTGATACTATAATGTACAAAAAGTTGTCTTGCTGTTCCCCAAAAGGCAGATGGCACCACTCTGAATATCTAGCCAGTTGGGAACATAGCCTTTCCATCCTAAGAATGCCTACCTGACAAGTAATGTAGGGACACTTCAGGCTTTAACTCTTGAGGATTTAAATCATATCATACTGGAAACAGTATTTTTAAAGTATTTAAAAAATTTCCTTCACTTTTGTGTCTATAGTATTGGATGTGATAAAAACTTCTCATAAGGACAACTAGCTACTACAGCTTTTTCATTGTATGTTAGTTTTAAAAATTGAGTGGTTTTTTTCGGGAAGTTATGCTTAAGATACTTTAAGAGGGAAGATAAAGATGACATTTTAGAGGCAGCTGCTGCATATGATTTCTTAAAGAATTGAATGATCTGTCGGACTTGGTGCCTCAGCCTGTAATCCCAGCACTTTGGGAGGCCGAGGCGAGTGGATTGTCTGAGCCCATGGGTTCAAGACCAGCCTGGGCAACTTGGCGAGACCTTGTCTCTACACTAAAAATCGAAAAATACCCGGGTGTGATAGCACACGCCTGTGGTTCCGGCTACTTGGAAGGATGAGGCAGATGGATTGCCGGAGCTGCGCAGGTCAACACTGGGGTGGCTGTGAGTATGCCACTGCACTCCAGCCTGGGTGACAGAGTGAGAATCCAACTCAAAAAATATTATTAATAATTGGACGATCTTTGACAATTTCTTTTACTATGTAAGATCTGCTTAATTGTAGGCTTACAGAAGCATACCTCTGTCTCATAAATCCACTTTATTGGGTGCAGATTCTCTGAAATCCCTGAGGAGCTAGTTAACGGATGAATTGTTGAAGGACAAAGTAGGCTGCTTAAGTTTCAAAGCCTGATGGCATTAAGGGAGGTATCCATTGTTACTGAAGCCTCGCACCCAAGTTCAATTCATTAACTATGAACCTACTCTGTCACAGATTCCGAGTCGGAACAGTCCCTGAGTAGATTGGAAGCAGTGACAGCGCACTCCTTAGAAGAGGAAGGAGAGCATTTGAGCAGTAGAAAACACAGAATGTCTGAAGGCAAAGATTGTGGTGGTGGAGATGCTCTCTCCAATGGCATCAAAAAACACAGGTAAGATAGCCTTCAACAGTTATCCCTGCTGCCTTTTGGGGATAAAGTGAATTTGGGTTCATAAAGAACAGTATGCCTTCTCTTCACCGCCCCCACCCCTCTACTGGGGATTTGTTTTGCTGTGTCAACTCAAAGAAAGGATTTAACGAGTGCTTTTTCCTTTCCTGTTTAAGAGACTATCATGTGTAATTGTAGGAAGAAAGCACACAACTTGGGTTTAGCAGCTAGGTGTTTTTAGGGGTACATATAAATCCTGTAGTTGGTGATTTAGAAGAGTAATTTGGAACTAACTATTGAAATTGATGCTGGGCTCCCTTTTTCATCATACATGTTTTATAACTCTGCCTCCCAATGCTATTTTAGTTTCTGGTCATTTGATCCTCTGATTGGTTTTATTAAGAATGAATGGTAATATTGCTAGCTTGTTGACACAATTTAGTTAAATTTAAACAAAGACTTTTATTAAGACCCAGGGTTTGCTGAACATAACCATTTTATACTATCTGATGACATCAGTTATGTTTTTATCCCCTTGATGGTTTAGTCCTAGTGATTGTCCCAAATTAATGAGACGTAACAGATACCACAGTTCTCTGGTTTCAGCAGAAGTTTACAGACTCAGTGCCATATGTGCATGCTGGTATTCATATAGTGAAATGTTTTACAAAATTATCAGTGAAGGATATATCCTATTACCATTGTAAAAATCACTTTTTGGTTAGAGAATTATTAATGGTTAATTTCTACAAAATAACTTTTTGTTTAATATTTGTAGATCGTGTAACTCTAAGCCCATTTCTGTACCATGATTCTGGCACAACTGGTCTCAACTATTCTGGAAAAAATGTACCCATCACTTCTCTGATTTATTTGTATCCTCTCCTTGTTAACAAAAATGTCTTAGTTTGTACTTATTTTTAAGAGAGCAGTGAATTTTAGGTAACTAGCTAGATAACAATTTTTCTTTTGTTATTGATTATCCTTTGATGGAGTTTACTATCACAAATTATATGACTAGCAATGAGTGACTTACCTGATTCCCTCTGCAGTTACTATCAGCATCTTTGGAGTTCAGGACTAAATTCTGTTCAGAACATGAAATACCTAACAGTAACCTGGCAGGCCTACCAATCTCTAAAGAGAAGACTACTTTTAACTATTCAACACATGCATCATGTCAATCCTGTGAGAATATAGGTGAAATCTTTGGAAAGTTCAAAGAAGCATACAACTATTCAATACAATTATTACTCTCAGGAAGAGCACTGTGCTTACATGTTGTCATATGCTTTGGTAGGGGTGATTTCTCTCCTGCTTTTCCGGACCTGGTAACTCTTTTGTTATGTGTGCGATAATCATGACAGTATTTATTTTGCACTCGACAGAATTGTATTATACCATATTTATATATTGTGTTCCAAGTCAAACCCAGAATGGTACACATGTGAAAGTTAAGATGAAATTGTTCAAAAAATGAAATTGGACAGGTCACTAAGGAAGAATGCAAAGAAATGCAGCTAGGTAATGACCTGACCAGAACAGTTAAACTGATGAACAAAGTGTAGCTTACTAAGCCTATAAATGCAATGTGATATTGTTCAGTTATTCAAAGCAAAGGAAGAAAACTTAGAAAATTTTTGGCAGCCTCATATGAGGGAAAACAAAACAATTTCCTTTTTTTAAAAAGTGGCTTTCATAGGGATTTTTTTTAAAACCTCCTTTTAAAAATAAAGTTCTTTTCTAATCAAATAAATAGAACATATGGCATGCATAATTTAAAAGTTTAATTTTAGAATAGGGAAAAGTTTAGGAGTATTCAACATTATAAATTCTCTCTTGCCTGCACTTGAAGTTGCATTATAAGTCATCTGTATAAGACAATTATTATGTTGATATTAAGGATAATTTGTATGTACTTCACAGCAACTTGGATGGACTTAGAGTCTATAATACTGAGTGATCTGTCACAGAAACAAAGAACTGAGTATCACATGTTCTCACTCATAAGTGGACCTTGAACAATTATCATGATACTGTAAAAAAAGGATTGGCAATATTGGGAAACTGCCAGGGGAGGAGGGGCACACTTCATCAACAAGGGTATCTGCATAATGAACATTTGAATACCTAACCCTGAATTGTACCCCACATCTTTAAAATAAAAAAATTAAAAAAAATAATTTGTATTGATAGTAGTTTTGGCAATGTTTTAGAAAAACAAGCAAATATTGTGACAGTTCTAAGAGATCAACTTGACGTGACCAAGAAATTTATTTGAAGTCTTGTGCTTATCTTTAAAATTTATGTGAAAATTTTATTTGATCTCATCGTATATTTGTTTTCTTTAATATTGAAAAACCATTTACTTACTGCTTATTTACCTTTCCCACAGAAATCTTGCATTTTCTCCTCACCCCATACCATCGGTTACCTCTGAAAAATACACATGTAGCTTTAGGAAGGGAGACATGAGAAGTAAATGGATTATGAATTTTTTTTATTTTTTTCTTTTTAGAAAGAGAATGTGTATTTTTAAATGGGAAAAGAGAATCTTACAATTATAGTTCACATAGAAAGTATTCAATTCCAGCTTACCTAATTTATTGATAAAATAGAACAAGGATTTCAACCATTTTTTTTCTAGCCATGGAATCATTTGTGCAACAGAAGTTTAATGTGGAAGCTGTTAAAATCTCACCACCCTCATTTTGATGGCACTTCCCCCCCCCAGAAAATATCGAGTTGCTTTGTGGAAGATGAGCCAACAGCATTCCATAGTCAGGTTCATATTTACAGAGCTTATTGCTGTCTTGGCCACTTTCCATAAGAGCAGTTCTCTACAATTGGACCTAATTTATGAAATTTATTCTGAGCTCTAATCTCTTAACTTTGCTGGCAGTTTTACCCAAGTTGTTATATTTGGTAAAGATAGTGATGTTTATTTCAGCAATATCACTGGATGCAGTGTAAATAATACTAATGTAGAGCAAATTTGTCTGAATCTGAAAAACTAGGATCCATGTTATGATTCTGTAAATGTTATTCACTATGTTAATAGCAGTAATAGATTAAAGGAGAAAACCATGTGATCAACCCAGTAGATAAAAATTTCAAAAATTAAAAAAAAATTTCAAAAATTAAACAGTCATTCATGAATAATAGATATCTTATTAAACCACAAATAGAAGTTAAAACAAACTGCTTGATAATGAGATATTAAGGCAGTTCTTTTAATATCAGGAATAAGACAGCATGCCTGCTCTCATCTTTTTAAATTCATTATTATTTGGAGGCCATAGCCAGAGACATGACATACACACACAATTTAGAAATCAGCAAAATTGTCATTGTCCACAGATGACATGATTGTCTACATAGAAAACCCATAGAAATTATTAGAGTAATAAATTTTGGCAAGGCTGCTGTATACAGAATTAGCTCATTATGTTTCTAAGCACCATCAACAGACAGAAACTACAATTAAAACTGGGGGTGGGGAGGATGTTTAAAGTAGCTTTTAGAAAGTCACATACCTAGGAAGGTAAATCTTTTTTTTTGAGTTGGAGTCTCACTCTGTTGCCCAGACTGGAGTGCAGTGGCCGCTTCTGGCCACCGCAGCCTCAATCTGCTGGGCTCCGGTGATCCTTCCACCTCACCCTTCCAAGTAGCCGGAATTACAGGCATGCGCTACCACACCCGGCTGATTTTTTGATTTATTGTAGAGATGAGGTCTCGCTGCGGGCTCGAACCCACGGGCTCAGGCAATCCACTCACCTCAGCCTCCCAAAGGCACGGGATTACAGGCTGAGCCACCGAGCCCGGCTAGGAATGTAAATCTTTGCCCCCAAAATACTGTGATAATAGAACTTATTGAGAGAAATAAAACATACATATTGAAAGGAAAATCCATTGTCATAAAGATGTTCTTGCCAAAATAATCTTTTGACTCAATGTAATTTTAATTAAAACCACATCTTTCCTTCTTAGAAGTTGGAAAATGGATTCTGAAATATATGTTTAAGTACAAAACCAAGATACTCCTCAAAAACCAGATTGGAGGAAAGACATTTCCTAATGTCAAGATTGATGACAAATCTTTAGTGCAAGAGATAGACTGACCCATGCAATGAAGGAAAAATCCCCAGAGATGCATATGCATGAACCTGATATATATACTAGAGCTAGTATAACAGATCAGTGAAGGAAGTAATGGATGGCTTGGTAAATGGGGCTTGGATAGTCATTTAATATGAGAAGAAATGGAGCTGTATTTCATATACACAAATATAAATTCTAGATGAATGAAACAATTACATCTGAAAGGGCAAAAGTTAAATACATAGAAGAAAATATATAAATTTGAGATAGGGAAGAATTTCTTACAACAGAAATATGATAGGGACATTTTTTCATAGGGTTCTGATGAACTTTCTTGCATTTGCTATATTAACTTAAATGAAGCCTTCTATATTAAATCTAGCTAAAAGTCTCAAAGGTTTATTTTGCTAAAAATAGTAGATTAGGACCCCAGATGATTGCTTAGTTTTTCACTCTTCATGACTGCTTTAGCTTTGAATTATTAGGTAGCCAAAGGGAAAAGAATATAATAACAGTTGTTTCTCACACTTGGAGAATTTATTCAAGGAATATAAATACCCTGGTGAGTTGAAGTTTAACAAAGAGATTGAAATATAAACTAAGAAAATATCTTCCAGGAAGTAAGATTATATTGAGAAAATGCTGTTAGTGGTGAATAAAAATTATTTAACTCAGAAGCATAAAATCACCTTGGTCTTGAAACAGTCCCTACAGATATGGGACAAATGATCTGACTTCATTAGGTCAGGGCATAGAGTTAGTAACAGGTCACTACACCCAGAGGTAGATGATCACCCATGGGGTAACTCCTTGTCATGTAGTGACTAGGGGCACTTAAAGTACATCTCTGATTTTCTTTCTTTCTTTCTTTCTTTTTTTTGAGTTGGAGTGTCACTCCTTCGCCCAGGCTGGAGTGCAGTGGCACACACACGGCCACCCCAGTGTCGACCTTCTGGGCTCCAGCAATCCTTCCACCTCAACCTTTTGAGTAGCCAGAACCACAGATGCTCGTTACCACACCCAGCTATTTTTTATTTTATTGTAGAGACAAGGTCTTGCCAAGTTGCCCGGGCTAGTCTCAGACCCTCGGACTCAGGCAGTCCACTTGCCTCAGCCTCCCAAAGTGTTGGTATTACAGACTGAGCCACTGAGCTTGCCCACATCTCTGATTTTCAACGAACCCAGGAGCCCTAAGCAAAGAGCAAGAGCCCTGCCCATAACTAGCCAGATTTGGGTTGGATCTGGAAGCTGGAGATAGCAGTGGTTCTGAAGACTGTGTGAGTCTAAACTCTCACCTGCCTCTCTACCCCGTCCAGAGTACTTACTTGCCCTGGAAAGTCAAGGATTGCAATGAAAAGAATGAAAAGAAAAGAAATTCTAGTATCACTAGAATTTCAAGCTGCTCTCCTGTGGGGCCTAGCTCTAACATGCATGCAAGTCCCTCTCAACTAGCCTGGAGAGGAGAGGACTAGGGATAAAGGAGCAGGCAACAAGAAGCATGAAGAGGAAGGAGGAGTAAAGGAAGAAAATGCTTGATACTCTTAAGATGCATGAAGGTCAGGTGGGGGTACCACTTCACTCTGTGATGTAGGGAAGCTGTTGGCAGTCCTGACACTGCAGGTGTCTTGTCAGAGACCAGTGGAGACTGGACACCTGGAATGGATTGGCAAATTGAACAGTAGTAGCTGAAGCGGAAGACTGAAAACCAGCAGATCATTCTGATTTCATGTGACATCAGTCTCTCCTACAAAAATACATTTGGAGATTTAACAAATAAGAGGGAGTGCCAACTTAGCAGGTGGGGACTAGGCATCAAGTAAATAGTGTTCAAATTTAAAAACCGTATCTAGGACTAACCAGCTGGTAGGTCACGGGGTCGCTTGGTGTATGTAAGGAAGAAAAAAAGGCAGTAAGAGTCTAGATTCATGATAAGTACCTTCACAGTCCCAGGTTGAGCTGCCAAAGCTTATGTCCGGGAATTACTCCAGGAAAACTATGAGACATCTTTCCGTAGAACATTCACCTCTTCCTGCCTTAGTTTTAAAGGCAGATGGAAGAGGAATTGCTCTTTTGGAAACGGGGACTGGAGCTCTTTTAAATAGTAGGAAAGCCACAGAGTCTTTCCAGTTCTAGCATCCTGTAAACAAATGATGGTGAGAAACTTTCACCTGACTCTAAGCACTTGTTCCAGTCTATTCTAGATGAATGATTATTGTGGGTAAATGAGAGCACTTTTCTAGGGCAGTCATAATTGAAGCAAAGCTATGCTTGAGTCAACAAAACAACAAATAGCTAATGAATTTTCCTGAGGTATGAAGAGAAAAATAAATGTATTTTCAGATGTATAATCCCATTTTGAAACTTTTTATGATGGAGTTTTCAAACATGCTAGTAGAGAGAATAATACAATGAACCCTTTATACCCATCCTTCAGCCTTGATACTTATCAAAAGCCCAACTGTTTTTCATCCTTAAACCACCTCATCCATTATCTTCTGTAATTTTAAAACAAATCCATGATATACTATTTTATCTTTGTTCTCTTTCAGGACATAGATTTTTAATTGACAGATAAAAATTGTGTATATTGTACAACATGTTTTGAAATATGTGTATTATGCATTATGAGATAACTGAATCGAGCTAATTCACATTTGTATTACTCATGTACTTACTTTTTGTGATGAGAACACTTAATATATACTCTTGCAGTGATTTTCAAGTTCACAATACATTGTTAAAGAGTATGGACACTGTATTATACAAAGATTTATTGGATTTATTCCTACTAAAAATATGGAATACTTTATGAATTTACATATGATCCTGGTGCAAGGGCCATGCTAATCTTTGCATCACTCCAGTTTTTAGTATGTGTGCTGCCAAAGTGATCACTCATTTCATCTTTAAAGAACTTAGTATGTATCTTTGAAACACTGGCTCTCTTTTTTTTCCTCCCTTAAACCTCAGTACGGTTATCACACATAATTTCTTAACTATCATTAAGTATTGAGTTAGTATTCAGGTCTCCCTGATTGTCTCATAGATGTCATTTAGTAATCAGACCCAAAATGTCATTTAATAATAAGGATACAAAAGTTGCACATAGTTCACTTGTTCTGTATGTCTCTTAGTCTTCTTTAATCTCTGGGTTTTTCTCTTTCCTCTCTGTTTTTTCTTGCCATTTATTTATTGAAGAAACCTGGTCATTTGTCCTGTAGAATACTTCACAGTCTGGATATTGCTGGTCATTTAATGTGTTCTTTTATCCCTGAATTTCCTGTAGATTGATGGTTATATACAGAGGCATGGCTAGATTTATGTTTGAAATTTTTTGGCACAAAATACTTCCTAGGTACACATATCATTGGCATACCTCCTGTTACACCAGTCAGAGGGCATATGCTGTCTGATTGTCCTTCTTTCTGTAATGATGAGATTGTTACTTGGGTTTAGTCATTGTCAGTCTGACACATCCATCATAAAGATACCCGACAGCCTTTCCACCTAATGATTCTACCTATGTCTCCACCCTTTTTTATTTTCTTATTATTTTGAGACAGTGTCTCGCTCTGTTGCCCAGGCTGGTGTGCAGTGGCACAATCATAGCTAACTGTAACCTCAAATTCCTGGGCCCTAAGGGCTGCTGCTGCCTCAGCCTCCCAAGTAGGAGTAGCTGATACTATGGCACACACCACCATGTCTGGCTAATTTTTTTCTTTTTTGTAGAGATGGAGCATCCCTGTGTTGCCCAGGCTGGTCTTGAACTCCAGGTCTCAAGTGATTCTCCTGCCTTGGCTTCCCAAATGGCTGGGGTTACAGGCGTGAGCTACTGCACCTGATTTCCATACTTATTTCTACAAAATAGAAATACAAAATTTCTATTTGGTATTTCAGTTCTGTTATTCCTTGTACGTTTAGAGCTACAAAATAGTGGTGTTTCAATTCTGTAATTCCATCTACATTTATTAGCTGAACTTCTTCTATAATTAAGAGTGTCCACTACCTCTTTATAATATATATGTTGCTTCTCTAACATCCTCCAAAGGCAGTATTTGAACCCATGGGTTGGATTTGTTTAAATCTGTTACAGTATTCCCCCCTTCTTGGGTCAGAGAGAGTCTTTCCTTATTGGCTCCTGTATCCTAACTGATTTTTTTGAAGGTATAATTTTGCATAAAATAACTCCTTTACCTTTGATAGCTGCCTTGCTTTCTGATAGGCGGAGATGCTTCAGACTTCCATTGTATATTTCCTGCCCGAGACAGAGTCAGCTATTTCATTTTAGTGGGAAATGATATTTAGAAATAACAATTTAAATGGTAAGGCTGCTCGTTGCTACTGGGTTGGCCATTGTAATTTTAGTTTTTTTCATTGGAGAGAGCTGACACTGCCCCACCCTTTTAAGAAAAAATACTTCATTAGCTCATACCAATATATTTCCAGTTTACATTCCGAATTGCAGGTATTTTTCCTTAATTTCTTTTATTTTATGTGTACCTCATGGTTCCTAATGACATTAATATAATCACCTGTTTTCTTTATTCTGTTATATGTGTGTTTATGACACATACACATATGCACACATACAAATACTGCTACTAACAATATGACTGTTGAAAAGAGTTTTGTATTTCTTTTTAGTTCCTTCTATTTTTGAATATATCAATCAGGGGTGTATAGTCAAATGTTGTGTTTGATGGATATCATTTGCAGTGGTTCTTTTATTTGTGGTAAAATTACTAACTTGTTACACAGATTGAGTTGTTTCATTTGCTTTTCAAGTTTTAGGGATTCCTTTTTTCTATTTCGCTTTAATTTTTTTTTTGAGTTGAAGTCTCACTCTTTCGCCCAGACTGGAGTGCAGTGGCCACTCCTGGCCACCGCAGCCTCGCCTGCTGAGCTCCGGTGATCCTTCCTGCTCAGTCTTCCAAGTAGCTGGAACTACAGGCATGTGCTACCATGCCTGGCTAGTTTTTTTTTTTTTTATTTATTGTAGAGATGAGGTCTCACCAAGTTGCCCAGGAGGGTCTTGAACCCACAGGCTCAGGCAATCCACTCACCTCGGCCTCCCAAAGCACGGGATTACAGGCTGAGCCACCGAGCCCGGCCTGCTTTAATTTTTAATAGTTATCTAAATATTTACAAAATCAAAAATACAAAACAAGGTATATATAGAAAAAATCTTAATTTTTGTCCCCTTATAGGTTTTTCCCTCCTCTTAAAGGTAACCATTTAAAAATAATATTTCCAGTTATTTCAATGTCAATATGAGCAATACAAAGATATACTATATTCCTTGTTTTCTTAGATAAAAGGTACTATACAACTCTTTTCTCCTCCCACATAACAATACAGGCTAATTCCTGTTCTTTTGGTTTCTTGCTCTTTGACTGATTTTGATTAATTGGGCTATTGTTTTGCAACCCTTAAATAAATGCATACACATGCGCATATGTGTGTGCTTACTTTAGGGTTGATTCTTTTTACAATTTTGAATTGGTAATACATTCTTGTGATTTAAAATTCTGAAGTCTAATAGGATATATATTTTGCAAATTTTAACTCCCACTCATGCTAGCTGCTCCTTTTCTTTCCTCAAATGCAACCACCAATATTATGTGTAAAATGTTTCACACAAATGATAGAAATACTTAGCTTACGTACAGTTCCTGACCTTGGTTTTTAAGAATGTGTTCAAGGTCCCACACAGTGGCTCTGTAATCCCAGTGCTTTGAGAAGCTGAGGCAGGAGGATCACATCAGGCCAGGAGTTCGAGACCAGCTGGAACAATATAGTAAGACTTCATCTCTACAAAAAAATTGAAAATTAACCTTGAGTGGTGGCATATACCTGTAGTCCAGCTCTCTGGGAGGCAGAGGCAAGGAGGATTGCTAGAACCCAAGAGTTTGAGGTTACATTGAGCTATTAACATGCCACTGCATCCCAGCCTGGGCAACACAATTAGACCCTGTCTCTAATATATATATATATAATATATATACATATATGCATATATATAATAGATAATTATAATTATTTATTCTACAAATATTTGTTGAACCCCGATTAATGCCATGGATACTAAGGTTACAGTAATGAACAAACAAAGCCACTGTTCTTAGGGAATGATCATTTCTGAAATGAGGAAAGTTAAGTGTCTTTTTGTATGTTTCAGATCTGTACGTTTTTTGTTTTCTGTGACCTTCTCATGGTTTTTGCTCATTTTTCTGTGAGAATGTTGAGCTTACTGATTTTCAGTTGCTTTATTGTATTGTTAGAGAAATTCGCTTTTTTATATGATATGGGTTGAAAATATTTTTTCCAGGTTCATCAAAAGGAAAGATAATTATTAGAATGTTTAATTCTTACTACATAGGGAGAAATATATCTACTAAAGAACTTTAATAAATGGAATGATTAAATAAAAAATTTTTAAATAAAAAATATTTTAGTTTCTTGATTTTTTGCATGTATCTGTATAAACTGTTTTGATAAAAAAAAATACTGGTGAGTTAGACAAATGTAGTATTAAGAGAACTTAGGTTTGAATCTCAAACTATTCTACTTTTCTGACCTTAGGCAAGTTATAATTTCTTTGAAACTCAACTTCTTCATCTATAAAATGGGATAATCTATGCAAAACACTTAGAGTGATTTTAGCTCATTAAATGTAAGGTGCTGTTGTAAGTAAGAAAGCCTGATGACCCATAAGGAAAAGTAGGTAAATTATATTGCTTTTGCCCTTTCGTTTGACTTATAAAAGGTCTTTGAATGAGTTTTGGAAGTTTATATAGCCCTTTGAAACTGGAATTTGGGGCTGGGCTCGGTGGCTCAGCCTGTAATCCCAGCACTTTGGGAGGCCGAGGTGAGTGAATTGCCTGAGCCCGCGGGTTCGAGACCCACCTGGGCAACTTGACGAGACCTCATCTCTACAATAAATCAAAAATTAGCTAGATGTGGTAGCGTGCGCCTGTAGTTCCAGCTACTTGAAAGGCTGAGGCAGAAGGATCGCAGGAGCCCAGCAGGTCGAGGCAGCGGTGGCCCGGAGCAGCCACTGCACTCCAGTCTGGGTGACAGAGTGAGACTCCGACTCAAAAAAAAAAAAGAAACCAGAATTTGGAAAAGAAGTAGCTGAAATGAAAGTATTGATCTTAGAATAACACTGTTCTCTTTTGGTAAATGTAAAATAAGAAAAATTGGCCCTGATATTTAAAACCTACTATCCTTAATTTTCATTATATAAGTGTATTTCATAGTGTGGTTCAACTGAAACATGAACTTGGTTTTTCTTTTTATTGAGAATACACAGGTGTGGCTGGTCTCTGCAAAACAAAAAAAAGCTGATTGTAGACTTACATTGTCAAATGTAAACAAGAGGTGGCTAGAGGCTTTAAGCTCTGTTACTCATTCCTTGGTCCCTTGGTATTACTTTTCCCATACAGAGGTCTCATTACTTTTTCCTTTGATCCCTAGACTTTTTCAATCTCTTAGGTAAATATCCAATTTCTATTTCAAGTTTGCTTTATAAACACTTATAATCCTCAGAATGTCAAAAGCAGTTAAATATTTATTAAAATGTATATTCTTGCTTGGCGTCTCACTCTATTTATTTGAAGATACACCCCCAGCCCTCCCTCCCACCACACCCACACACACACACACACACACACACACACACAGACAAACACACACACGAGATTTTGAGTGCCTAGGAATATCTTTCAGTGTAATAGAGTCTTTTAATGGTCTGTCTTAAACTGTTTCCTCTGTTCACATTTTATAATAAGTCATAGATTGGGCATCTTGACTTCTGGTGACATATGGGATTTGGTCTCTGCAAAGACACTGAAGCATCTCTTTCCTTTTGGAGCTCTGCCAATCTAAATTTTGCCTGAAGGAGAAAACTACCTCAGGGGACATACAGTTATTTGGTATTATTTGCTTTGCTTGTTAGCTCAGGAGGAATTTTCTTCCAGAAAACATCATATATAATAATAAGGATTTGCAAGGCAAATACATAAATTAAGGAAATGATTGTTTTAAAAACCACAGAAGTCCTCCGAAGGACAAAGGGATTGGTTGATTGGTTGGTTGGCTTGCCTTGTACATTTAAACTCTTCAGAAAAATTTGGTTTATACACAATTCTTTTTAGAACACACAATGCATAGAATGTGATCTGTCCTCATTGTCTGGGATATAACCTGTTGCTGTGGCATGTAGATTTAGCACAATATTGAGCCAGGACTTGAAACTGGATGAACTTTCCATTTACCATAATAATCTCAGAAGGCCAGGTAAACTACTTGGATCTAGTTGTACGTTTTAGGGCCCTGTGAAATAATTTCTTGGCAGGACAAAAACCCTGCTTTAGGAAAGGGATGAATGCCATCCTTCACAGTACAACTATTTTATTATGCTCAGAGCAGTCAGAAAGGAAACAGAGGGAAAATAACATACATGTCAGAGAAGACTGTGGAGGTATTATGTGTCACAGAGCAGGAAGGAACCAGAAATTCAACTCTCTTCCTAGATATTCTATCCCTCTGATGGTAAGCAGTTGAAAACATCTCAGGCCATTTAAAAATGAATTTAAATCAGGCTGTTGGACTAGCTAATGCAAATTATAGATTTTTATACCCATTCTGAAAAAGTAGGTGTGGTTTAGTGGGAAGTTGTCTAGAAAGTTTAGGGCCCAAAAAAGAGACCAAGTCATATTTACAGAGAGATACTCTTGTTATTCTGGCCACCGCTGTTTCCCCTTGGTCTTCTCTTTTTAAAAAATGGTTTTGCATGGTCCTCAAATACTTGTTTTGAGGATCTGAAGTCCTTGCCTACAGTGTTCGAGGTGACACAGAGCCTGCTAAGAGGAGTTTTGCTCTAGAGTTGCATTAAGGATCAACTGTTTCCATCAAGCACTCAAACCTACATTGTAGTAGAGAACTGTAGGTCTCGCCAAATTTCTTACCAGACCCCTTATCCAGCTGGAGCATACTCAAGTTCTGACACAGGACATTTCTCAGTGTAGAGCCCAAGAAATTTCTGTTAGGAAAGCTTCTTTCCCCTGCCCTATCACCAAAATCACCAATAACAAGTCAGACTCAGGTCCTTTTAGGAATGTGGAGAGCTGTGGAAGACCTGTGCTCACTGTCTTGATGTCTCTCTGCTCAGCCCACACAGCAAGAGACCTAGGTAAGCTTCTGTGTGAGACTGGAAGGGTGGTAGTTGGTTCTGGTCTGTGTAGCCACACCATGCCTTTTCTCAATTTCTCTGTCATCAAGACTACTTTCTTTAGACCCAAACAATCTGATCTAGGCTCTTCACTGCATTTCAGTGACTTGCCTTCTGTTTTAGCAACTATTGCATGAATCTTAGTTATTCTTAGAGATAAAAAGGGGCAAAGAATAGCAACCCTGGCCCTAGGTCAAGGCCTGCCTTTCTGTGTATCCCTCCATCCCCTGAGCTGTGCTGAATGCTGTGAAGTAGGCCTGTGGGAAGATGATCTAGCTTCCCAAAATGCCACCTTCTTTCTAAACCAAAAAACTTTTTAAGAGGTATTTTTTCATTAGAACGTTTTGGCTTTCAGATGTGATGGACCTATAAGCTTTACTGTTAATCCATTTATGGTGGTAAACTAACAAAAGTAGGAAACAAATGTACTGTGTTTCTGAAATTGGACAATGAATTCCAAACTTTAAAAATCTATGAAAAAGCCGGGCTCGGTGGCTCAGCCTGTAATCCCGCGCCTTTGGGAGGCTGAGGTGAGTGGATTGCCTGAGCCCGCGGGTTCGAGACCTGCCTGGGCAGCGAGACCTCATCTCTACAATAAATCAAAAAATCAGCCGGGCGTGGTAGCCCATGCCTGTAATTCCGGCTACTCGGAAGGCTGAGGCGGAAGGATCGCCTGAGCCCAGCAGGTGGAGGCTGCGGTGGCCGGGAGCGGCCACTGCACTCCAGTCTGGGCGACAGAGTGAGACTCCAACTCAAAAAAAAAAAAAAAAAAAAAAAAATCTATGAAAATTTTGTATATATAATTTTAACTTATTAAAATCAAAACAAATAAAACATCTTGTAAAAAAATTAAGATCACTGTAACCTCTTTGTTGTACAGGACAGGATTTAATAAATGATAAACACGGATTATAACTATGTAATTTAAAAGATCAGAAGTGAAAAATAATCTCAAATTATCAAAATATATAGCAAAGTAAAATAACAATATCTCACATAATTACACCAAATCGTTAAACTTAAATAGGAAACCAAGTCATTGGGTTTTTAAAGACATGCATAACTAAAAAAGGAATGTGAATCTTCTTAGAACTTCAGCTTGTGCTAACCCGTTTCTAAGACTCTAGGCTAATTTTAGTTGATGATGGCTAGGAGCAGGTTAAATGCCCAGCTGTTGAGTCCACCTTTATGTCTGACTCAGCTGGTAAGTTATGGTGCTCTACTAGGCTTCAGAATGGCATTCTAGATACTTTGTTATTTCTATATTTGTCTAAATTCAAACCTGAATATGGCACAGCTTGGTTTATCTGTATTCCTGTTGATGAAATTTGGGTTGTCTCTAGTTTGGAGTTATGAA